>NW_017306761.1:914335-914660 GCF_000935625.1 Nanorana parkeri | reverse complement strand
TCTCTGCTGCAGTCGTATAGTGATTGTGCTTCACCGCACCTCCTATCTCTGTACAAGTTTATAGACATGTTTCCTCAGACTGATTGATAACAATATTCTTCCTTACTGATATATTCCAAGATTGATTTAATCTCTGCTGTAAGGTTGCTGACTCCACTGTCCGTCACACAGATAGCAAATGGAGGAAGAACTTACATACCGTGTTTCCTCGAAAGTAAGACCTACCCCGAAAATAAGACCTAGTGCTATCTTCGGGGATTTCTGTAATATAAGACCTACCCCGAAAATAAGACCTAGTTCGGGGTAGGTCTTATATTACAGACAT
>NW_017306761.1:907315-914325 GCF_000935625.1 Nanorana parkeri | reverse complement strand
TGACAGACACGCCCCCCCGCCCGCACGCATGCCCGCCCACCTGTGTTTCTGTTTGTGGCTCCCTGGACGGCAGAGCGGACAGCAGCAGCAGCCAGGTAAGACATCCCCCGAAAATAAGACCTAGTGTCTTTTTTCGTGAAAAAAAAAAAAATAAGACACAGTCTTATTTTCGGGGAAACACGGTATCTCTATAGAAATGTAATTATGGCCATAAGGCAATGCATGAAACTATAAAAAATAAAACAATTACAGTAATAATACGTCTGGTATATTTTACAGTAGTCATTTGAAATGTTTATTCTCTTAAAAGCACACAATCATTTCCCTATTGTAGACCAAATCCTGGATCAAAACTAGCTGACATCTTGATCAAAATCCTGGATCAAACATCACCTGGAGCTGGATTAGGACCATCTCATTCAAATTCCTCAAAGCATTACTAGATACCTTATTGTAGGTTGCTGAGGCCCTTAGGGACTAAAACGCGTCAGCGTGGTGTTATGTCTTCTGATATGAATCAATAGGAATCTTTATAAGTGTTTTTACACCGTGTGCTGACTATTTGCTTTATGTACTTTGGGAGCCTGATAGGAGCCGCAGTTCACTAGAGTCTCAGGATTTTGAGATTGGATGAGAAAAGTAGAGTTGCCACTATTTAACATCTACATTTGGAAAAGTCTATATTTTTACATTGCAGGAGCTGAGGTTTTGTTTATTATGTGGCAATTGGAATTGCTGTCTCTGAATTTTACTGCCTAGAATATGGCCTAAGCTAATTATCACATCTACCACAGACAGAAGTCTGATTCTGATGACAAACCATGAAATAAAAAAATGCAATAATATTTTTAAATTGTGCTTTTCTCCCTTGTGACACAAAGCTTGTAATGGTTTTACAAACTATAATTCCAGATAGAGGATAGGCTGAATAGGTGTGTTACGTGGTGGCCTTTGGCTCTCTAAACTGGGAAAGAAAGATCATTTTCAAGTGCTGAATGGCAGAAAGGTTGGTCAGAGGGAGATTTCTTCTGAACAAAACTGCCGTGAGCGAACATGAAGCCGGCTTCCTGGCCAATCAGGAAGCCAGGCGGCTGTTTAAAGATTGAGACTCCCCTTTGCTGAACCTCTAATTATTTCTGTAGGAAGTCTTCCCCACCTAACACCACATGTAATATGACACTATCACATCTGCTGATATGATGTTGTATCTATCTCGCCTGTTCTGCCTCTTCTCTCCCATTTCAGAAGCTTGACGGCATGAATTGACAGATCAGCTGGCACAAGGGTAGGCAACCTTGGCACTCCAGCTGTGGCAAAACTAAGAATCCCATCGCGCTTCTGCCTCTGGGACTCATACCTGTGGCTGTCAGTCTTGCAAAGGCTCATGGGACTTGTAGTTGCACAACAGCTGGAGTGCTGAGGCTTCCTACCCCTAAGCTAGTGTGTAGAAAAGGACAGGAATTTAACCTAAGGAAAGATTACAAGTAATTACACCACTCAAATATTCTTTTAGCTGTCATTCAGTGAAGGTATACAAAATGTTCCCAACTAAAAATGAAGCATTTTCCATTTTCCTAGAGTAGTCATTTAATCATGCTAATATGAAGAAGATATTTTTATATGTGAGGCAATAAGAATTAGTTGCATTCTGAAGACAGTTTTATTGACTTGAACTCAGACATAAGAAGGTCTCAGACATAAAAGCATAGTTGTTTGAAAGCACGTAAAGCCAATTTGGCCCATCTTGCCTAACTATAACAAGAGCAGGCCTGAAGCTGTTTTTTATAAGCAAACAGAAAGTGAATTTGTTTTCCAGCTGTTTGTACAGCAATCTTACAGATCTGAGCAGGCCGGTACTCAGCCATCAGTCATTATTTTGCAACAGGGAAAATCAGGTTCTAACTAGATAGAATGTTTATGGGTTTAGTGCTTAACTATTTTCTGTGAATCATGCCTGTGACCTTAGGTTTGGCATTTGGTTTTCATATGTTTATAGATGTGTACTTGTTGGTAAATCTGTTAACTGGAATTCTTGAGATTTAGGGTTTCCCAGTTAGAATCTTTTTTTTTCTTTAACAACCCCATTACGCCATGTCAATGACATAATATAATTTACAAAAAAGTAATAAAAACCCTTAAAGCAAACCGCGGTTCATATTCAAACTACTTAATTTGATGCAGATATGAAACATGGAAATCCAGAGGTGTATACGTGTTCTTCTAAAGCACCTGCTCAATTATGCAAATAGCAACTTAAAAAGTGACACTAAACTCAGAAGTTAAATCTTAAAAATGCATTCAAGTACCCTAACTATTAACAAAATTGTATCTTATTTGTGTATCACTCGACTGTATATCCTCCAATCATCTCTGAATTGGTGCTGACACTGTCCTTCCTACTGGAGGGGGGCTACTTTTGTTCTCCATGTTCCCTGTGTGTGTTATAAAGTAGCTACCGCTCCAAGCTCACTCCCGTGATGGACTACAATCTCCATACTAATTCGTAAACTAAACGTAAGATTGTAGTCCATCACAGGAGTGAGCTTGGAGAGGTGGTTACTTTACAACACACAGGGACCATGGGGAACAAAAGTATCCCCCCTCCAGAAGGAAGGACAGTGTCATCACCAATTCAGAGATGATTTGAGGATCTACAGCCGAGTGATACACAAATAAGATAAATTTTTGTTAATAATTAAGGTACTTGAATGCATTTTTAAGATTTAACTCCTGAGTTTAGTGTCACTTTAATTTTCTAAAGTTAAGGTCTGTCCATCATTGTGGTGGGTGAATGTGGTGGGTGAATTATCAAGCAATACTGAGGTATGTGGGGGGAAAAAGTGGGGAACAGCTGTGACTTTATTGCTGTTTAGATACAACAGTCATCAAAGCTGCTGGATATACGTTGGATATACATAAGATATACATTTATTTGTATTTCCAAATATGTATTGGCTTAATAATACATTGCTGGAAATCAGCTTATCTGGCTACCTTGGGCATGAGGAACAAAGCAACAGTCAATTTTATCATCACTGAGGAGCTTTTATTCTTAAAAAATTCAGTTAAGCCAAAAGTCTTCTTATATCTCTTGAGAACTCCCGTGACAATCACTATGGGGTGGTAGGTATAAGCATATAACAGGAGATGAAATGATCTAAAGGAGATCAAATCGAAAGGCAGTGCAATGAGGATCGGAATGCCTAGTACGGTACAAAAATATAAAGTTTTATTCAATGCATTAAAAAATCGAGTCACCAAGAAACACACCTACTGGCCACCACCAGAGCACCCTTTTAAAATTGGTCAAACAACCAAATCACTCATTCCAAAAAACCATGCATACTATGACAGGCTGATTCACATATATGTTTAACCGGTACAGCTCAAAAAATAGAGCAAACAGCGCTGAAGGACAGTTATGTAGTATGTGTCTCAGAACGAGATCTATTAAATCAATGGGCTTTGGGATAGCAGCTAAATAGCTTAAACTTCTCCGCTGGATTAGAAAGTCTTTTCATCCAAAAGGAAGAAAATACAAATGGTTAGATGGTTGTTTCTTTGTAGCTGCGACCAATTTTAAAAGGGTGCTCTGGTGGTGGCCAGTAGGTGTACTTCCTGGTGACTCAATTTTTTAATGTATTGAATAAAACTTTATATTTTTGTACCTTACCAGGCATTCCGATCCTCATTGCACTGCCTTTCGATTTGATCTCCTTTAGATCATTTCATCTCCTGTTATATGCTTATACCTACCACCCCATAGTGATTGTCACAGGAGTTCTCAAGAGATATAAGAAGATTTTTGGCTTAACTGAATTTTTGAAGAATAAAAGCTCCTCAGTGATGATAAAATTCACTGTCGCTTTGTTCCTCATGCCCAAGGTAGGGCTGGCCTTGGGTAACCCTTTAAAAAAGCCTTGGTTGTTCATAAAAATATACAAACTCACTTTTGTGCATGTGATCATACCAGGTTTGGAACTTGCCAAGCCAGGTTCAAAACTTGGTAGAGCAAGAAGGTTTATATTTAAGAAACTGGAAACGCATCACTTAGGCATTTAGAAAGCAGCAGTACTGGCTAACCATGGCCTTGCCACTAGTTTTCAAAATATCCTATTCAAAAAAAATCCTCCTGCACATTTAATAAGCACAGCAGTGTACTCTACAAATCTGATTTTCGCTTCTTTGCTTCAGGACTCTGAAGTATGCAAACCCTATTCATTCTAAGGAACAGAAAAAAAAAATCCAGAAAGATACCTATAACAACACCTTGACAGGACAGATCTGTTCTCCTATCCTAGAGTGTTACAGCATTATGTGGCATAGCAGACTCCACATCGCGTTCCACATTTTATGAATAAAATTTAAAGTGCAGATGCAATGTGGAGCAAGCACAGCTACACCTCTCATAAGTTGGGTATACCAGCTCCAATTTTCTTCAGTCAACCTGCCGGCTGAACGAAGAAAATAGAACAGATTCATCCATCAATGCTTATGAGGAATCGAGGAATCTCCTTCTGTTTCTATTGTACTCAGACAGCTGTCACTGTCAGAATACTCGGACAGAGATGGCAGCTCATTGGCCTCTAGCTCTGTCCTGCAGACAATTTTCCAACATGCTCCTTCGATCAGCTGATCAAAAGATGCCGGTCAAAAAGCAGCCAACAGTGGCACTCATTGAATTTCAAGAACCGGTCAAAATTCAAAGCATGTATCCCTGGCTTTACAACTAGGGCCCTAAACTTAACAGTCCACTTAATGTAGTGGAGCCATATACAAGATGTGCATAGTCTACAGAAAATTACTCAGTTCGACCAGACTCTCTGGCACAGTCTTAGCTTGAGCCCTAAGGCAAAAAGATGTCAATGTTGATACATGAATAGACATTTTATGCCAATTGTTATTTCACTGCAAGCTAATGTTTATACTGGACTAGCAGATAATGATTATTAGATTCCTACTGGGTGTCTACCTATCATTATCTTTATGAATAATTTGTTATTAATCATAATTAGAGTACTATCATCGACTGTGGTGTCATAAAATGTAAAAATATTCAAACAAGCTATAGAGACAATCTAAAACCTTTCTTCTGATTATAGCATTGAATTGTTTATGAAGTCAAGTCACCCATATTTGGTTCCTATGAAAACATACTGTGCTTCCTGCTTAGTAGCACAGCACAGTGATTACGTTTTGCCATTTCAATTATCTAAGTGCAAGCCTATGGATGGAACTTTGTCTATGCAATCTCGAGGAAGAACCATTATATGTTCAGAGTAGTTTATCCCAGACTGACTATCTTTGATATATGGCATCTCTAGCCAGAAGAACATGAAATAATTTGTAAAAATCTTTCAGGCAATCTTCAAACTGATCATTCAAAATGAATACAAGGTGATTTCCCTATAAATACTGGCTCTTTCTATATAGACATATATGGTGCCTCGTACAGCACTAGAGAATAAATATTGTAAATGAGAATCACAGACCATTTAAGCCTTGTTATTTCTTTCTGGGGCATTTATTACCCATTTTAGTAATCCTGGTTTAAATAGGTTACTTAAAAAGAGACAGTGTTATCTCTGATATACAATCACACATTATCAATCTCTTTTTCACATAATGAAATAGAGTTACACCTACATTTCAGACTGTTTCCAGTACACATCATTCCGGCACTGTGTATATCACATTCATGCAGCTGGTATAATGGTTTCTAACAACATAACATCAGACAGACCAGCCAGTCCTCCTCCTCTTATACTTGAACGTTACCGGCAGCCTTATGATATAGTGAGTTGTGGTAACAATGTATCAGGCAAGGTTCCAGCAGCTCCTGCCCTCACTTTCTATGCCAACGTGTCTCTACTTTTCTGTTAAAGAATCTCTACTTTTACAGCACATAAATTAAGAAAAAAATACACATGCTTCCCGAGTGTATTGGATATATAACTTGAAAACTAACCTCAAACTTGTGCTATAATAATTTTATATACAAAGCTGTATCTATGGTTTTAATGGTGTTACGCAGCAGAAGGCTAAGCATTAAAAAGTATTCAGATTTCCTTTCATGCAGTTCAGCTCTGCACCACTGCCTGTTAGAATTGGGTTAGGGGGGTTTAAAGGGCCATTTTATATTTGTCATGTGAATGTACGGCTCACGTTTAGCAATAGGTTAACATGGAAAGAGGTGGATAGTGCCAGAAGGAAACAACAAAGTGAAGAATCATGTAAGTGGAAAAGAAAGGTGATTACGTATACTATAATTAAGAAAATAAAGAATGTCCAGGGACTATGTCACACGTGGATAATGTGAAGCTGAGTTTATGTACATTTAATCTAATATGGGCTCAGTGTTGGAGAACATTGACCATGCTATATATACTTTCATGCATTCCACTGGGAAGACCTTTTTTCCTTATGTCCTTGCTCAGAGTATGCACAGGGGCGAGAAAATGGACTTAAGGAGCCTGAGGTTGTAGCCCAAACCCGCTACTTTGCGTTGGGGGATTCAGTGGTTTCATTAATACTTTCTTGGCTGTCCTGCTGATGTTTTACCTTAAGAACTTAAAGCCACTGACTTGGAAGAGTTATGAAAAATTGTTTGCCAATCCATCCTCAAAGTACGCAGCAGAAGTACTGGTCGTTGACGTTGTTTCTCTCAGCAGCTCAGCTCACACTACTACCCCCCAGCTTTGTGTTAAAGCATGGAAAGCTGCTGAATTGATACTGAATCGTATCCCAGGGTTAGCTCAGTTGCAGAGAGAATGACTGTCCATAACATGGCCAGAGGTTCACTTTAGAACATAATACTGCAAGGGAAGGAAGTTATAATGTGTTACAGTGATGGTGGCATTATTATATATCTCCATAATGTATTTCTGGCTGAGGTGAAATTACTATCATAAATGTATGCCTGGAATAGAGAACTGTTATAATTTATAGTTGCCGTTGGGGGAAATTATTATTATCTTTTCCTTCCTGGGGGGGGGGGGGGGGGGGTGTGT
>NW_017306761.1:786967-907303 GCF_000935625.1 Nanorana parkeri | reverse complement strand
CTAATTTATTGCTCCCTAGAGGAAGTTTATGTGTTTGATGATTTATATTGCCTCACTACTGGACTGATAAGCTAAGCATTGACACCGAAACTCACTACAAGAGCCGCAATGAATCATGTACTTCTGGGCTATCTGGCAGGTGTGGCTGCCTATGATGCAAACCAATGACTAGGGGACCTTGCGAATACCCTTTGCGTAGGCTCAGTGTCATCACAAGGAGTGTGCGGCCCGCACCCGGGTGACACCATTAGAGGGGTGACACCCCCTCTGAAAAGTCGGACACTCGGTCATGGACCGAGAGCCCAACAGTTTCAGGAGAGTTGAGGGGCCCCCCGCCTCCCTCTGCCGACGTCCATCACCAACATGGCCGCCAGTGTTCTGTCAAGAACACCGGCCCAGTCGAATTTGCCGACCTGACCACCTGCGCTTGCGCACACACCGGGATTAACGAGGAAACTGATTTATTTAAAAAAGTATTAATTTCTAATTGTTAATTGTGACCGTTGATAATATGCCATACATGGCAGTAATCGATGGATGTAATTTTATGCACATTCACAATTAATATCGTAAGCAACTACATAATAAATATTTACCACATAATCATTTATCAGGTCATAATAGCAAGCGCTATGACGTCACGGCGCGGTGTCACCCGGTATCCGTTCCGGGTGACACCAGCCCTCTGGACACTCCTGCGTAGGCTTTAGTTTACATAGAGGAGCAGGCATGATGGGCCTGATGCTACCACAGCTCTGTGAACCTGTGGATATCCTAGTCACCCGATTACAGAAAGCACTGAGAGCAGGCTTACACTGAGGACATCAATAGATAATTTTGACAAATGTATCAGCCACAACCGAGATTGACCTGGAGGACTACATTGTGGTTGTAAAGGATAAACAAATGGTGCACTTTTAGAATCTGATTTTAGAAACATTTTAAATCTTTGTATCCTAATATTTCTTATTTGGAAATCTTCATTTTTCAATCTGTCCCTGAAATATTTTGTGCTTGACATAACATGATAATAGGTTGCCCTTACTGTTGTGTTGTTACTTTGAATGGTTACACATTGCTTTCATTGTTGACAGGAAACTGATGACCCTTTAGTTGTCATTCCTTAGATGTTCTTCATAAAACCAGAAAGTGGGTTGGAAAACACTTAGGGCAAAACTAGAGCTTTAAACCATTACTAAAACAGCCTGTCAATAATCTGTTGCTGTCCTCCTTTTAAGGACAACTTTGCATGCATTTTTGTATCTTTGCACTGTTCACAGAAGAGTAACATGTAGAAAATACAAGAACAAAGTGGCTGAAATGTCTCTTATGTCAGAGCATATATATGAAGATTCCAGGACTGACACTGCTCCAGGCCCAAACAAAGACTCCCACACACAGTGACTAAGTTTCCAGTAGCGCCAATGAGCAAGTCACTGCAATAGCAACACCAAAGGTGGCAAATCATTGCACACCGATATTAGCGTATGTTAAGTCCATTTATTTGTAGGGTGATCAGTAGGGTTGCACAGATACCAAGTACAGTACTCGGTACAAGTACGAGTACATGTACCGATACTTTTGAGCTCCAAGACTAGACTAGAGAAAAATTCAAAAATTTGGAGGCAGCTGCCATTTGTAAGGAGCACACGGAGCTCCCGGGATTTGTACATCTCCGTTTTAATGTACGATTTTGTTTTTATAAATATAAATAAAGGGATGCACAGATACCAGTTTTGCGAGTACGAGTACTGGTACTTGCCGAGTACTTACAAGTACGAGTACTGATACATTTTTGTTTATTGTCATGTGACAGTTTTTCTAAAACAATACAGACTAATGTGGTGGAGTGCCAAAGCCAGGTCCCCGCTGCAACCACTGCAACCCTGGTAGTTCTCATGAAAATGACAAGTATCTGCACTGGTACTCGAAAAGTATCTGTGCATCCCTAGTGATCAGCACATACTCCTCACTAGAATCCTTCCGTCTTACATGGTTCACCCTCATGCAGGGCTTAATAGTAGAAATATGATATGGTATCTCTACAATCAAGCTCTACGTAAGGGCAAAATGCATGAGAGGCAAGGATTCAAGCAGGGAGTATGTCCTAATCACCCTACAAATAAGTGGACTTAAAATACTGGCGTGCAGTGATTTGCCACATTGGTGTTGTTCAAGGTTTATGTCCAAGAAGAGGAATGGTCATTATAAGAGGACTTGTTTTTTTATAACCTGGCATTGTATTGCCTTGGCAAAAAAAAAGTTACTAGGTATTGGCATTGTGTTAAAAGGTTTTTTTTCCACATTTTAGAAGACAGGGGGAACCAATTTTGTTTTTCCATTAATGCTGCACAGCATATGTTTCTACTCTTGGATGTCCTCTGTTCTTCTATTATCATTTCTGGGGATCTCCAAACCTATGATTGCTATGCTTCCTTTGCCACAATGCTTTTTTAGCATCAAAAGCTGATATGTTTTATGGGCTTTAAGACTCAAACTGTTTTACACCATTAGAAAAGCACCAAATCTTGCTGCCTTATTATGGCTGCTTAAAAGTGATAGTAAACAATTAATTGGTAGCAATCTAAAGGTGGGGGCCCCCTTCATGAAGGTGGAAAACCCATTTCATAGTGGACAAAGTGGATGTGGCATAAAACAACTTTATTTTTTGTCCTATTTACAAAAAAGAGCATTGGCTGGGATGATTTGGCATGATTGAAAATAAGGGGGTATGACTGGGAAAGCATGGCTGGGAAAAAGAGGCGTGGCTAAGAAAAGGAGGCATGACTGGGAAAAGTGGGCATGGCTGGGAAAAAGAGGCATTGCTAAAAAAAGGAGGCATGACTGGGAAAAAGAGGCATGGCTAAGAAAAGGAGGCATGACTGGGAAAAGGGGGCATGGCTGGGAAAAGGAAGCACTGCTAAGAAAAGGAGGCATAACTAGGAAAAGGAAGCATCGCTGGGAAAATGAGGCATGACTGGGAAAAGGAGGCATGGCTGGGAAAAGGAGGCATGGCTGAGAAAATGAGGCATGGCTAGGAAAAGGGGGCATGACTGGAAAAAGAAGGCATGGCTGGGAAAAGGGGACATAGCTGGGAAAAGGAGGCATGACTGGGAAAAGGGGGTATGACTGGGAAAAGAGGGCATGGGTGGGAAAAATAAGCATTGGTGGAAAAGGGGGCATGGGTGGGAAAAAGCAAATGGAGCATGTCTGATAAAAGGAGGCATGGCTTGGGAAACGGAAACAAGGCTGGGAAAAAGAGGCATGGCTGGGAAATGGGGGCATGTCTGGGAAAAGAAGGCATGGCTTGAAAAAGGGGGTATGGCTGGGAAAAAGGCACATGACTGAGAAAAGAAGGCATCTCGGGCGTGTCCTATGGACTGTGGATTTACATCCAACACAAAACAGAGGTACTGAGAGCAAAGGTACAGATTCCCCTTTTCCAACATGTAGTAAACTAAATTTACTTTGTACATGAACAAAGGGGTGTATTACGATACTCCCATCTATGCTGGATCTTTCTGCCAGCATAATAAAATGTGCTTTTTGCCACATAATTATTCATGTTTATGCCCCTTCACAATGGTATGGCGCTTAGAGTTGTACACACATAAACCCATTCCATTGGGTAGAATATTCATTTATTCTAGCCACTGGAATGAACTTCCATCTACATGTGTGAGTTTATACGCGTATTCACGTAAATTATGCTAGTAAGCTCCTCTCCTATCGCAGATTTGGCTAATTTCTTTTAAAGCTCCTGAACGCTGCTCTACAATACGGATCTAAATGGCTTATCAGCTGAAATAGAAAAACAAATCGAAAAATGTCCCTAAAAGTGTCTTTTTTTTCCCGCCCATGTGTATGAGGCCTAATCTGTTGACAGTTTCACTTTAACTACATCTGTAAGCACTAAATAAAAATAAACAAGCCCTAACTGTTCTTTAATATAGTTATGCAATCCAAGGCAGATGGAATATTGTCTGATCTCCCCGCTTAGGTAACCTCTGTCCAGCTGTTGCTGAACCACGACCCCCAGCGTTTACGTGACATTCAGCAAGAAACAGAACATGCTGGGGGTTCTATTTTGGTCGGCTACAAAGCCACATGTTGACTTCTTCTACTAGAGAAAACAGCTAATCACAGAATGTTCTGCGGAATTAGTAATTTAATTGAGGTTTTTGGGTCGTGGTTTCTGGATTCTGGAGAAGAATTCTGCACATACTGTACTGCCCTGTGATGAGATTTATTACAGGCAAACATACAGTAGGACAGGTTCTACACCTCCTGGAGAGGATATAAAAAGTATAAGCGTACATCTGTCAGTCAGAGCTTTAGATGTTTCAGAGCTCTGCAGAACAGGGGGGGGCAAGAGCATTTCCTTTGAACTGGTGCCATAAGGTGCACAATTAAATACCTATCTGCCTGTGACATAAATCAGCCTCTATCCTACTTGTCACATCAAACAAACCATTATAAGTCCCCTACACGCCCACATCATTAATCTTATTGTATGCCTGCTAACCCTGACAGCCCCAAACTGAAGGCCCTCTCCTGTGAAAACAAAGCCCTGCGAGCCGGATTACAGGAACCTGGCGCTGGGCTCAGTCACTGAGTAGCGGAGGTTTCCAGCACCAAGTGGGTTAAACGTGAAGGTAAAAATACCTTTCAGCGGCAGGTGATGGAGGGTTAATTGATAGCGCGCAACTATTGTGCATGTAACACTCACTGAGAGGGTAATGGAAGTCCTTAACAATGTAACCTGTTCTACCATTCATAACTGCTGATTTATTGCTTGGAGTGTCTATTCAGTTATGAACGTAGGCTGCCATTTAGATGAATAGATTACGGCTTGACGGCTTAGGCAGATTTACGAAGAAGCTGCAGGCTAAGTGCATTGTGATGTCAGGGTCGGTACGTCATGGCTTGCATGAGAATATAGGCCAAGAGGCTCGTATATTTTTGTCATATATTTATTACAGGTATTTATATAGAGCTGACAATATACGCAGAGCTTTACATACTGTACTTCACATCAGTCCCTGCCCTCAAGGAGCTTACAATCTAAGGCCCTTGTCTCACATGTATACATACAGGGCCGATTTAGATAGGAGGCAATTAACCTTCGAGCATGTCTTTGGATGTGGGAGGAAACTGGAGAAAGCCCAGAGGAAACCCACGGAAGCTCAAGCAAACTCCATGCAGATAGTATCCTAATCAGGATTCAAACTGGTGACACCCAATGAGGCAAGGCAGAAGTGCTAACCACTGAGCCATTGTACTGGCACCAGTGGTGTCCATAGACTTCCATCTGAGGTGGTGGGGGGGTAGTACAACAGTGAGACCACTTTCTGCAGAACTGGGATGCTTTGGCCGGCATTCCGTTCAGCCCCTAGCAACCAGTGACATCACTGGTTGCCAGGGGTTGAGCGGGATGTCTCCAGAGCGTCCCAGGTTGCTAAGAGCTGGGTTGGGAGATGTGTATGGCCCTTACACAACTTCCTGCCCGGCTTTTACCAACCTGGGAAGCACTGGCCGGAAAGGGGATGGCATTCTGCAGCATAGTGGCCACTATACAACAAACAAGCCAATGCCTTGTGTCACCTCCTCACGAAGCCTCTGTTTATTGGAAAATTAACCTTCATCCCTACATTGGGGATTCATTGTGCCGGCAGGTGACACAGAAGGTTGTAAAGCTGAGCCAGAAAACTGTTGCGTCGTCTTGCTGGCTACGAAGTAAATCTGAACACCACTTTGGCATTTAAAGCTGTTGCACTAGGGATGCACCGATATTTCGGCCGCCGAAATGTATTGGCTGAAAAAGGCACTTTTGACAAAATGCAGAAAGTGCCATTCTTTAGCCGAAATAACAGTGCATCTGTGCTTTCTCTCCTCTCCGCTGGGCACTGCTCTGTGTCCCAGCGGGAAGGAGAGAAACTGTCACAGGAGGACGAGTGGTGCAGGAGGAGAGTGGTGTGGGGGCGGAGACAGCGCTTTTTAAAAAATAAAAAATTATTTATTTAAGGTTTCTTCAGGTTTTACAGAAAGAAAAATTGCAAGTAAGGCAGGTACAGCTATACAGATGATGGTTAAATTCCGAGTCAGATATGGAGCAGGGCATACAACTGTACACGTAACAATGGTCAACATTTAAGTGCGAGCACAGATAGGTTTGAAAATTGTCACACGTTATGGGTGCGCTGTCAATCTGCAACGTCCACTGTTTCAATATGCTAGTAAGGACAGCAGCAAGGAACGTGATGGATCCCTCTCATAGCTGTCACAGGAGGCCAGCTGGTGGTGCAGGGGAGGAGCCAGCTGTCAGATCGAGCTCTCCTCCCCGCACCGCCGATCCAGGATGGAGAGTGTGTACAATCAGTGAGTGATCAGTGATCGCTGAGTGTTGTAAATAATTGAAGACAGAGTGTTCCTGGTCATTCATAACTTGTGGAGAGAGTATGTTTACTGTGTCCCCAATTATAAATCAATGGGAAGTGATCTACATCACTTCCTGTTCATTCATGATTGTGGACATGGTAAACATACTCTGTTCTCATGTTATGAATGACCAGGAACACTCAGTATAGAGGATTCCTGTTCATTGATAACATGGGCTGCAGAAAAAGAGATTGAGGACTCTGTGTCATCAATCTCTTTTTGTATTTTAAAAAGGAAATATCAGGGATCTGTTTAGACTTATATTTCCCCCGAAGCACCTAAAAGTAAAGTAAAAAAAACAAAATATTTAATAAAAATACATTTATAAAAATAAAATATAAAAAAAAATAAAAAAATTAAATATTTTAAAAAATTAGAAAACAAAGTTAGAAAAAACATTGTCAGTTTCGGCCAGCCTTTTTTTTTTTCATTTCGGTTTCGTTTTGTTTTTGAAATTTTCATTTTAGTGCACCTCTAGTTTGCACATACAGAAATGTTTTTAAAGTGTATTGTTTTTTTATTTCAAATAGTATGGGGAAGGATTAGAGCCCTGTTGTTGGGTTTCACTGATATCCAACGCTCTGTTTGAGAAATTTCCCCCACTTCCTGTTCTGCTGAAAGCGGCTTCTCCAGAGAGGAAGTGAAGGAAAATCTTAAAAAGCAAAACAGAAATAATTGTTTTTTTTTTAAAGTAGAGTAGAAGACATCTAGAACCCCATCAGCATCTATCTATTTCTTTCTGTGTCCTTGTTGCAGATTTTCCCTCACTTTCCCTCACTGGTGAAACAGGAACTCTCTAATGGAATCCCGGATGGCAGTAAAACCTGACAAGGTTTTAACCCACTCTATCTAAAACCAAAAAAAACAAACTTTGGCTGGACATACACTTTAATGTGTGTACTTACCTGTTTTCCTGGAGTTCTCTTTTATTTACACCACAGCCATACATGATGGCAAACATTAGTGCTATAACTAAATTGCTACATTATCCCCTAATAAGGAACTATATAC
Source organism: Nanorana parkeri (assembly GCF_000935625.1). Taxonomy (NCBI): domain Eukaryota; kingdom Metazoa; phylum Chordata; class Amphibia; order Anura; family Dicroglossidae; genus Nanorana; species Nanorana parkeri. Next base: position 899,854 of record NW_017306761.1, on the reverse strand, counting down.
AATGTTTTATATACAGGGCACTGTAGTTGGTTTGCCATATCCTGCTTTATTAAATCCAATGCAGGTGTGTGTATTTACAACATTGACTGGAACACGGTAGCTGGATAAAACTGTCTATGGTCAAAAACTAAAGATAAATCTGTATTTCTGTACTGAATTGCCATACGTTCTATCCCCTTCCTTATAACCATATCCATCTAGGTGTTTGTAAACTTACTTATTGGAGATGCCCATAGGATGTACTTACTCAATGCACTGACACAACTTCAGTTTGTGTCACCACTCCCACAGAGCCTGCCTTCTGAACTACAACTCAATATCTGAACAATGTAACATCATAATTTCTTGCTGGAGGCAATGCATGATGGGTAAATCGAGATTGCATTACATCAAGCAGCAGGGAAAAAGACGCAAAGCACACTGGGAATCCAGGAAGTTGGTGATAGTGATGGGCAGACAGAAGGCGGCACTCACTACATAAAGGGATTGTTTTCAAGTAAGCTTTGATTGCATTATGAAAACAACTCTAGTATGTATTCCTTTTACAATGCTGACGTTATAACTGGAGCGGATATGCTGGGACTTTACAACTCCTTTAATACTTCAGGAAATGGTTTATGGCCCCTCAATCTGGGATAAAATGATGTAAATTGTGGTAGTTACAATAATGTTAATAACTGAAGTGCTATAATCTTTTGAGGGATTAGGTAGGTGTGGCCCTCAGTAGATATAATGGGGCCCCTTGAAGATTAATTCCACTAAACTCAGCCTGCTGTTCCATTGGAGTTTTACATGACTCAACGACATCTGTAAAACCATTAGGTGTGTATGGTCAGCTGTGTGTATGGCATTATGTATATTATATGTTGTAGTCTATGGTCAGCTGTATGTATGGCATTATGTATATATGTTGCAGTGTATGGTCAGCTGTGTGTATGGTATTATGTATATATGTTGCAGTGTATGGTCAGCTGTGTGTATGGTATTATGTATATATGTTGTAGTGTATGGTCAGCTGTGTCTATGGCATTATGTATATATGTTGTAGTGTATGGTCAGCTGTGTCTATGGCATTATGTATATATGTTGTAATCTATGGTCAGCTGTATGTATGGCATTATGTATATACTGTATGTTGTAGTGTATGACCAGCTGTGTGTATAGTATTATGTATATATGTTGCAGTGTATGGTCAGCTGGGTGTATGGCATTATGTATATATGTTGCAGTGTATGGTCAGCTAGGTGTATGGCATTATGTATATATGTTGTAGTGTATGGTCAGCTGTGTGTATGGCATTATGTATATATGTTGTAGTGTATGACCAGCTGTTTATATGGCATTACGTATATATGTTGTAGTGTATGACCAGCTGTATGTATGGCATTATGTATATATGTTGTAGTGTATGGTCAGCTGGGTGTATGGCATTATGTATATACAGGTGAAACTCGAACAATTAGAATATCGTGCAAAAGTAATTGCAGTAAGTGCTGCAAAAGGGGCCCAAACCAAGTACTGAGTACATATGCATGCTTGTACTTTTCAGAGGTCCGATATTGTTCTATGTACAATCCTTGTTTTATTGATTGCATGTAATAATCTACTTTTTTGAGGTTGTGGATTTGGGGTTCTTGGGGTTTTCATGAGCTGTAAGCCATAATCATCACAATTATGACAAATCACGTCTTGAATTATCTTGCTTTGCATGTAATGAGTCTATCTCATATATTAGTTTCACCTTTTAAGTTGCATTAGTGAAATAAATGAACTTTGCACGATATTCTAATTATTCGAGTTTCACCTGTATGTTGTAGCGTATGGTCAGCTGTGTGTATAGTATTACGTATATATGCTGTAGTGTATGATAAGCTGTGTGTATGGCATTATGTATATATGTTGTAGTGTATGACCAGCTGTATGTATAGTATTACGTATATATGTTGTAGTGTATGGCCAGCTGTATGTATGGTATTATGTATATATGTTGTAGCGTATGGTCAGCTGTGTGTATGGCATCACGGATATACGGTATGTTGTAGTGTATGGTCAGCTTAACTGTGTTTTTTGGGCAGGCACAATACCTAGTGCAGTCTAATATCCAATCAACAATCAGCTATTGATCAGCCAGGATTTTCATGCATGTAGGCTGGGTTCACACCTAGGCGTATCGAATATGCACGTTTGTTGCGCGTTTCCAATGGATACGCGCGACAAAAATGCCCCAAATAAGCTCCTGTACTTCTTTGGGCGTAGGGCGTTTTGTAGCGCGTTCATATGGCCTGTAATACGCCCAGGTGTAAACCATACCCATAGGAAGTAATGGGATTTCGGTGTTTGAGCGTTTTGCAGAGCGTAGGAACGCGCTACAAAACGCCCAGGTGTGAATCGGGCCTTATACTGTGATCAACAGGGCCGTCGTACAGGCTAGTATAGATGATATCTAGCAGCGATATCTGGATCCTTTGTGTACTTCTCCTGTGTTATCATTCATACATAGGGAAAAAGTCACTTTCCAAAAAAAGTCACACACCACAATCTTTACCATACACATATTTTATTAAAATCCATCAGCTGGGGGGCTGGAGGGGCCAGGCAGTGGAGCTTGAGTCGGGACGGAGCAGTAAAAGTCTCTTTGTATCATTACATAGGAAAATGTTTTTGCTAAAAACTGCACCAAAAATACAGGAAAAAGGATTTTAAAAAATGCAGCAAAGTAAAACATGTCATTGGATGTTTTTGGATCGATGTCTAGGTGTTTATATACAACCAGTGTCAAGGGATCCTAGAGACAGGCTAATCCTCACTAGGAAGTACTTGGCAAACAATGGTTTTTAAATTGTTTAATCCAGCTGAAGAACTAGTTTGAAGGAAAACAATGAGGCGCAGGTTGGTTGGCGTTCTGTCAGGAAAAATATGATGGTTGCTTTGGCTCCTGGAATGTTGCATGTGAGCACAACCACATTAAAGTAGATAGAAACTCTAACTAAATGGCATTTAGTTAGCCAACACACTAAATATATTTAACAATCACCTTTTTTTATATATATCACTGATTTTACTTTTTCCCTCCTTTGCTGCATCTCCTGCTGCCTTTTTGTAGTCACTTCCTGTCTACATGCATGCACTCCAGCAGGACAAGACATGAGGGAAACAGTTTCTCCTGGGGCAGGATGGCCCATGCAGTAATAATAACTAAATAGATTTACCTACCCTTCCCTATTTACTGCAAAGAAAGTGTTTGTTAAGCTGGCCATACAATGCTCGATGATGTGGCCAAATATTTGAGCTGTAGGTGGACCTGTTGGCACAAATCCATTCAAAGGCAGCAGGCAATTGGTGGCCAAACAGTGATGGCAGTCACTGTTCCGGTATTCTGACAGCTGAGGGTGCTGGGTGTCAGAATACAATAGCCCAGAGGGTGGATTCTAAACAGCCTGGGTCAACATCTCTTTGGGTCACGTGGGGGGTGGCAGGTAGAGTTGCATGGCCAATACACCTCTCAGTGCCTGGCTCTTAGCAAACCTCTTAGTGCCTGGCTAGCGTCCTGCTCAGCTTCTGGCAACCAGTGATGTCAATGAGCTGGCCAGAGCTGGGTGGTGAGATGATCCACCCCCCCATTCGTTAGCGTACACCACCAGCACCAGGAATATGCACCACCAGCACCCCAACATCCCCCCCAGCCTCAGGTGGTGCATGGACTAGGGACACCCCTAGGGGTATCGTACGTTTTTGTAGAAAAAACTATAAGTGTACGGCCAGCTTGGTGAGATTTACCACCACTTCCTGTCCCAACAGTAAGTCTCAAAAATAGGGGCATTGCTGCAAATAAAACCCTTCCCCACCCTGCTCAAAAACTATAAAAAAGAAAGTTTTCGATGAAGTTGCAACAAACTAGCAATAGTATATTATAGTTGCAGCATTTTGGTGTGGAGGTTTCTTTGTTTCTTTATAAAACTGCGATCAGCCACTGTCGTTTTTTTCCATACCTCAGTAGCACAACGCATAAAATGTAGTCGGGCTCTTAGTTTTTGTCTTTTTTTGTGCGTTGTAATAACGTGTGTGTGTGTTTCTTTTAGTGTGTGTCAATGCTAGCGTGTGCGCCGGTGTCCTTTTATTGTCTTGGTGATGAACACACACGCACAGCAATGCAGAATATCCATCATCGGCACATTTAATGGCCAGCCTTTTCTAAAGCTATAACTCACAACTTTAAAATAGAAAATGGTGAAATATGGGGCCGTATATATTCCAGCCTGACATATTTATGGGCCCGTCCCTTCTTATAAATACACTGATTGCTATTTCCAAAGCACCCTGTCAGGTAGGAGCTGAGCGAAAACAGCTGGTGTGGTTGAGAAATGATAGCTGCGTTGGACATGTTTTCTGAACCAGTTCCGAGCGGCAGTAAATTTACATTGTTTGAACTAACTGTTATTAAAACCAAATCCCATACCCTTAGCAACAGCAGCGGGTGGGGGTTAAGGAAGGGGGGAGGGGTGCAGGGAGGGCACACAAAACGCGCTCTGTGCAGGCCTCTATATACCGCTATGTGTGCAACACAAGCCTGCTCAAGTCATTTTATTTATTTTAATTATTGCACGACCAGAGATTGGGGGCACGGCTATACTATTGAATTACAACCTTTTTAACTACTAGAAGCGTACTGAGGACTAATAAACTGCTTTTTAATAGATATTTCAAACACATATAAAAGTCTAATGCATTCGATTTATAAGCTGTGGGGTTTTTTTTAGTGGTAGTTTTTATTCTAAATTTAAATTATGGGGAGAATTTATTAAAGTAGAATTAAACTCACACACTTTTTTTCAATAATTAATCCAGATCAAACAAATATACAGCAGAGCAGAATGGGGCTGCACAGGAAGGGGGAGGGGCTTGGGGGTTGCACCACGGGAGGGGGGGGTGCAAGTAGCTGGTCTTGCCTAGGGCACAAAATAGTCTAGCACCGGCCCTGACTAGGGTGGCTCCGTAGGACCCTGCAAGGATAAGTAGCCACCCTAAAACAGGATATCAGGGCCAGTGCTCAAGAGACCAGCTGATTCCGCAGGAAACAAACAGGGTTATTCACAAAAGGGTGAAGAGTTTGGAGAAGGCAGGAGAGGGGAACGATCTAGGACAACATAGCTGATTTTGGAAAAATTCTCCAATTCATCTCACTTTCCAGTTCAGCTATGTTGTCCTAGATTGTTCACTTCTCCTGCCTTCTCCAAACTTTTCACCCTTTTGTGAATAACCCTGTAAAACTTTTGAACGTCAAGGAGTAGCATTCATTGTAAGTGATTTCATCAGCATCTAAAATGGCTTAAAACCATTTTGACTTTAATATCACTTTAAAGCTGGAGCAGACAGAATCTGTAGGAGCTGCACATAGCAACCAATCAGCTTCTCTTTTCAGCTTGTTCAGTAAGGAATTGACAGTGAACGATTGAAGCTGATTGGTTACTCTGAGCAATTTCTCCAGATTATGTGATACATTCCCCTCTTCGTGTTCAATTTAGAGGCCATACTTAGCACATACCTCTCAACTCAGTGGCGTCACAAGGGGGGGGGGGGTGCAGCCCGCACCTGGGTGACACCATTGGAGGGCACTCAGTCATGGACCGAGAGCCTGACAGTTGTTCGGGAGAGAGGAGGGGACCCGGCGGCTACCTGATCCCGCCGGGTGACTGTCCCCTCCTCTCTCTGCCGGCGTCCATCACCAAGATGGCCGCCAGCAGGTATCAATAAGATCGCCATGCATGCATGATGACATCATCCCGCATGCGCGTGGTGATGTCACACGCATGTATGATGATGTCACAACAGGGTATTCCCCGGTCACTGCTCCCGGTGACACCTGGCCTCGGGATGTCAGTTGTCCCTCTTTTTGGTCTGATGTGCAGATATCTAAGATTCTATTTAACTGCCAAAAGTGTTATTCTGCACTAAAACCTTCATCATATCTCTTAATTATCTTGTTTGCCACTTCAAAAAGCCACTTAAAAGGAAAAGTAATCCCCAGTGGACATTGAGGTCAATTCTGTGATGGACTACATTCTCAATACAAATTAGTAAACTAGTAAACTAAACGTGAGATTGTAGTCCATCACAGGAGTGAGCTTGGAGCGGTGACTACTTTACAACACACACAGGCACCATGGGGAACAAAAGTAGCCCCCCTCCAGAAGGAAGGACAGTGTCAGCACCAATTCAGAGATGATTTGAGGATCTACAGCCGAGTGATACACAAATAAGATAAATTTTTGTTAATAGTTAAGGTACTTGTGTGTATTTTTAAGATTTAACTCCCGAGTTTAGTGTTACTTTAATTCTCTCTCTGGCTTACGATTGCTGTTATAGGAACTACCTGTAGGGTACGTTCACACCATATGCAGTGCGTTCCGGCCCGATTCCGGCCGGAACGCACTGCATCGCGTTGCGGCCGGCTCACTACTTTGTGGGGCTGCAGGGGGCGTGGCGGGCCATTGAAGGGAATGGCACCATAACTACGTCCTCCGGCTGCAATGCGGTCGCCCACACAGGATCGCAGGGCACATTGTGCCTGCGGTCCGGTCAAAATAGTGCTTGCAGCATTTTGACCGCACTGGACCGGAGGCACAATGTGCCCTGCGATCCTGTGTGGGCGATCGCATTGCGGCCGGAGGGCATGGCTACGGTGACATTCACTTCAATGGCTCGCCACATCCCCTCCAGCCCCACAAAGTAGTGAGCCGGCCGCAATGTGATGCAGTGCATTGGAATTGGGACGGAACACACTGCATATGGTGTGAACGTACCCTTAATCCCTGTGCTTTTTTACTGAGTATTATTACCAGTGACAACACTAGAAAGATTGCGAGGAAAGACTGTTGTCTTCAACTTTGTTAAAACATTAGGAGGAGTTTTCATATCTGTACTATAATTGGTGGAGATGGAGAGAGTTTTTTTTTTATCAGGGTATGCATTCTAAAGCTGGCCATACACCTTACAATTATCTGCAGATTTTCTATGGTCAGGTGGAAAAGGTGCAACAGATTCCTCCATCTACACTTAACTGTGTGGATGGAGTAATCTCCACCTGGGTCAATCTGTTGCACTTTTTCCATCTGACCACAGAAAATCTGCAGATAATTGTAAGGTGTCTGGGCACCTTAACATGTACAATTGCATAAGAAACAATCCAAAGACCAGTGCAACATTATACATTATTCAAGTTTTGTTTTGGACAGTAGTAACCACTCCTAACAGTCTAACAACATTAACAGCATGTTCTTTCTGAGATTGTGATCCTTGGCTCGTTGTGAGTTCAGTTTCACACAACCAATAAGTCAGCAGGCAGTCTTTGAAGGAGGACTTGCAATAGACACAATACAAATGGCTGCTCTTGATGGAAATGGAGAAGACAACCATTCAACATCTTCTTACTGCTGTATAAAGTATACTTCCCACGTCATCTATTTTTTTTCTCTTATAGCTAATCTCATAACTAATGGTTTTTGCCCGTGTTTCTTTTTCATTTGCAGAATATTTGGGGAGTAATGTTGCTCTCCCTTTCTATAAACCAAGTAATTCGGAAGTTGTCACTTTCCCTTGTACTTCATGTCAGGCAGAAGAAACCCTGAAACAAGCAAGTTATCTGTCACATCACCTCTCCCCTCCCTGGAAAAAGCACAGAGAGAAAATCCCTTGAGTTATTTTAATTACATGGATGACTGGTGAGAAGTTTAGCAGCGGAGCAGAGAGCCAGCAGCACTTGATTGAAGTTTGTCTCACCCAGCACTATTTAAACTGCCACCATTGACCTTCAAAAGAGGAGACACTAATGCAGGTGTTAACCTTAATGCCACTCACTCAGGCCTGTCATTAGCACTTCACTCTCTGACAGGTGTTTTGTACACCTACAACAAGCAGTCACTGTTTGCTCATACTCCTCATCCAACGTTTCCATGCCCTGGATTTAACCCCATCTCTTCTGGCTAAACTCTTGGTCTGGTGCCAGAGTGGACTTAGGAAGGTACTGTAGCAGAGCACTCATAAATCATCATGTGTTACGGTTTTACCTTTCAAAATGTTTCTCCTCACATGGTTGTGTGCAATCATGAGAGATGGGTTCTATTTCTCGCAACCTTTACTGTAATCATGTTACAGTAACCCCCTCGATGGTTCACCTACACCTCATGCATGTCTGATTATGTATGGGAAGACGGTGTCCACTTTCGGCAAGTCATTACCATTTCAGGTTTAACAAATGGAGACAAGTTTGGGGGATGTGGATGTCGTGTCTTTCAATAAAGCATTGTGAAGATACATGACCTGCTTGTTCCTCCATGGCTCCTGAAGCTTCACTAATGATGCAGTTACATGATTGGGCAGTACCTGTTTCTAGAGATTAGGGAAGAATGCAGTGATGTGGGCCTTGGACAGTGTCCAGGAGCATGGCTTATGATAAGGTTCTACCTAAAATGCCTTTCTCACATTGGCTTGTTTCCTACCACTATCTGTGGCTAACATGATACAACACTCTACTGTTCACCTTGCCTCATGGTATGGATGACCATGCCTTGGACCTTTCATTACTGTAATCTTTCATCAGTTTCTTCAGCAGAACGTTGACTACAGAGGCATAACTAGAAATCACAGGGCCCCATCGCAACATTTTGTATGGGGCCCTGTGATTTCAAGTTACACCCACCTGATAACCCAAACAGCCCACCTGAGAGTGACTCAGGAGAGCCCACCATAGACTCTCTATGGTGGGTTCCACAGGGTCTCAGGTGGGCTGGTCAAACCCTCTTACCTGTCAGCCCTGATCCGCTGTCCGCCTCCTCCTCCTCCATGGTCGCTGGCGGGCCCCACCTCCTCCATTGCTGGACCCCACCTCCTCCATCACCAGGCCCCACCTCCTCCATCCCTGGGCCCCCGCCTCCTCCTTCGCTGCCGATGCTGGGCCCAGCCTCCTCCTCCGCAGCTGCTGGCTGTCACTGACTCAGCAGCGGCTGTGAGGAGGGACGCGCCGCTGCACACATCACTGACAGGTTGTCAGTGATTTGAACATCCTCCTCACAGCCGCCAGTGACAGCCAGCTGCCTGAGATGCTATAGCAACCCAGGCGGCCCTCACGGCATGAGGTGGATGTCCTGGCCGCGCCCCCCTGTGCGCCGGGCCCCATAGCGGCCGCCTGGGTTGCTTTGGCGATTGCTCTGCCACTGGTAGACTAACATTATTAACAGTTCTCTAGCTCCCTCATCAACTTCTCCCATGCTCACCTCCAGGACTTCTCCAGAGTCTCTTCCATCCTCTACAACTCCCTACCTCAATCCAGCTATCTGCCTTTAGGTGATCACTGAAAGCATATGTCTTTAGGGAAGCCTATACCATCTCTACCTAACAAGTGAAGTTTTACTTTCTCAAACAACTCATCCCCACACAGCTACCACCATTTATATCACTTGTCTCTCCCTTTAAGGTTGTACGCTCTCATGAGCAGGGCCCCCTTAACCAGCTTGCCTTACATTTTATGGTAACTGTACTGTCTCCCTTTATATTGTAAAGCGCAAACTGTTGGCACTGTATAAATCCTAAATAAAAATAACAAACACAAACAGTTACTGTTTTCAAGGGACCAGTGTTCCAGAGAATATTTAGTGGATGGAACAAGATCATTACAATTTAATAGACCACGGGGATTTTGTATGAGCTACTTAAACTACTGTATGAGACACTAGACATATGCAATAATAAGAGAAGGGGAACTTCAGCCAAGACAAAAAGAAAGCATTTCTTGTCTTTCTTTAAGCTCCTAAAGAATTGAAGCTCCAGTCCCCACCCGCTTTACTGATTGCCATTGTTGAAGCTGAGTGGGTGTACAGGGTAGCTTTGTAGAAGTCACATATGCTGCAATGGAAAACTATGCAGCAATATGGCTGTGAACTTTCTCTTGTTAACATTTTGGCCAAATAGTGTGGGCAAAGACAAAATGGAAGCTCAGGTAAGCACCTGTCAGATGGAGTAACATAACTTCAGACTGCAGAAGTATCCAGAACTAGAATAATGCTCCATATTTTTATTGTGACATCTATTGATGTTTCAGCATGGACATTTGCCATACATTGTTGTTCTGTGGGTTATATAACCTTCATTGTCCATCACAAAAGAGGGTAATGTGATATGTAGAGTGTGTCTGTATGTATCACACAGGCATGTCTGTAACTATGGTGTGTCATTGTTTGTGTCTGGCACAGTATTGAGCATGCCAGTGCATGCCAAACCGGAGCATCCTCTTCAAAGTCATCAATCTTCTCTCATCTAAAGTACATATGTATGGATATAGTAAATCCTAGGACAGAGCTATTATCATTAAAGTGTATCTAAACCCAGGACAAACATTTCATATATTGTAGCTTAATGGTCCTTATGGTGTCTGCATTAGGTTTATTTTCTTTCAAGTTTGTTCTCCTTTTTCTTTACCTAGTGATCCCAGAATGACTATTAGGTCCTAAATGCAGGCAGAGTAGCCTGGTGGTGGAAATACTCGGCATAGGAAAGGATCTTAGAAACAACTTGATGAAGGTAATTGACATTTTCTAATATTGTTTTCCTGACAAACCTCCATCAAGTTTGGTTGTGTTGAGTCATTCAAAGACCCCATTCAGACCTGCGAAAGGGGTCAATTGCATGATTCTCAGAAACTCCTCCATGGGACTCATGCAAGCTGCTGCTGGCAGGAACCTGCTGTACAACACAATGACAGCTGCCACCGCCCACCGCTGGTCACAAGCCATTTGCAAGTAATCGCACAGGCTGCGATTATCTTTGGGTGACCACACCTGAGTGCAGACTGTAGCATCTGCAGCAGATCACATGAGTCTCACAGAGCAATTCGTGAGACTCATGTGATTGGCCCCATTCGCTAGTGTAAATACGGCTTTTCATTAAGGTGGCCATACACTGTTGACACCACACGGCCTCTCAATTTAACTTTTGCCAAAGGAGCAGAGTTGAAATTAGTCTGCCGAACAATAGGTCAGATGCAGTCACTGTTTGGTTATTCAGCAGCCATGGCTCCCATGGCTGAATACATTAGCCGGCAAGGGAGATATCTTCATCCATTTTGTTTAGCGTGGATGGGGAAATCAATTGATTTACCTTATGTAGCCCACAGTGCTGAGCGAGACAAACTTCTTAAAGCACTACTATTTGCCTGGTGGTTCTTTAAGAACTGTGACAAAGGTGTGGCATCCCCTTTGTTTCTCTGACTTCTACTATGGATTGAATCTATGCTAGCATGTGACACTAGTCCTTAGATATGGCCTCTTTTGTCACCTTCTCATCCCATTGTATACCATAAAGCAAGAGATGTTCATTGTGATGTTATGGACATCATCAATAGGAGGCAGAAACTGAGGTACAGTGACAGGAACAAACTCAACATCCTCTTTCATCACCTACATCACCCCCCCTAAAGCTGGATTGGGAGTTGCAAATGCCAGAGCATATAGTCCCAGCCACGGCAGCTATTCCCTTTGGCCTACGATGTAGAGTAGCAATTGCAACTCTCCCTTAGATTGGCTTCATGTTAACTTTCAACTGGGTGGGCAGCACCAAGGAAGACATTCTTCTAATGAGGTTTTAAGGTAAAAAATATTTGTACCCATGATATGTTTAATGCATAGGATGCCGGTAAAGTGTTTATTTTTTTTCAGGAACCAGAAGTCGAACCAATACAGTTGATTCAGAAGAAGGCAGTACAAACCCTATGGAGGCAGCAGCCCATTTCATCTTCATAGTGATGGAAAAACAATGCCTGCTAGAGCAGATTAATTTCCCGGATCTCTGTTAGACTATAAAGTGACATTTACCCCCTAGATAACTTTCTCAAAAGGATGTAATCCTTTTAAATACACTTAACTGGCCCACAACTGTTTTTCAACTAGAGGTTTACAAAGTCCAGAGTTGTGTAATATAAATCATATATATCACACGAACAAGATGTGTTATTGCTGTGCGCATCTCTGTGCTGTATTAATGTCTGCAGTCCTGGTTTTATATGTGTTATGTGCATTGTGCCTGACTGCATATAAATCCCCCCTGATAAAACATTTATCTGAACTTCACAATGTATACATTTAATATATACATACAGTGAGTATGTTCTGAAATGTTTATGTATTCTATAAACATGTCATCAGTCCCTCATCTGCTCTCATAAGCTGAAGGTTTTTGAACATCGGCCAATAAGAACAGAAGACAGCAGGGCTCTTAGCTCGGTACATATTATGCTGACAGCTGGGAACATGCCAAGTGTTATCAGGAAGCAGATCCAAACAAAGGGAGAACGTCCCGTATGTAGAGGGGTATTAGTGTGAACTTGATCTGTGCAAGTCGAGCATCCAGTGCTTTGACATTTTATTATTTATTGGATGAGTGATGAAGGGAATGTTTGTGTTGCACTTCTTCCGTTGTCCAACTTTTAAAAACTTAAAGAGGGCCTGTAATCTCCACGCGGCAGCACATTAAAGCATAGTATGTCATTGAACACGTTTTGGTGGCTGTGTGTAATCATAAATTTGCTAGCATTAAGGCCCCGTTCACACCAGGGCATATCGTGAACGCACATCAAACATGGACAAAAGTGCGCTCTTTGATCCTCGTTCACAAAAAGTGCACAAGCGCAGAACGCGCTTGCATTGACATTACTTGGTGATGGCACCCGAAACACAGCCGAGCAAACATGATTTTTCCCTGAGCATTTCTACACATGAGAACTTGCACTGAAATCACCTTCCCATCTCTTTCTCAGGGCCAGTGTTCTCAGGGGCGTGGAGTCGTTCGAACGGTGTCATGTCTCTGGCAAAGTCTCTCGACCTATTATTCAGGTAATGCCGCACCTGGAAATACGTCCACCAGGGAACCTGCCCACATCTGAACATATCCTGTAGGTCCGACCTGTCCTGAAATGTTTGGTTCCTAAAAAATTGGTGTGCTCTCAGTGGCTCCTGTATGCGCCATTGGTGCGAGAACTCCGCTGTTGAGCCCACTGAAAATTCCCTGTTGTCCGCTAGTGGGGTAAGGAGACCGTCAGGGGTAGTCAGCTGCCTCCTTCGTTTGAGACCATTCAATGCCATCAGGGATGCCCCGATGAGAGGATGTGATAGTAGATCTGAGTGCTTGTATTTATCCGCCAGCCATGTGGCAGATGTCAGAGGTTGAGGGGTCCACCCTACCTCCATGGCCACCCCCAATTTAGTTGTGTGGTTTACATGCCAGTCCACTATCCTATTCAGATGGATAGCTTTATAGTACCCATAAAGGTCCGGTATACCTAGCCCGCCTTGTTGTTTAGGGGCTTTCAGCAAGGCCCACGCCACTCTTGGTGGTCTATCCTGCCATACAAAGCGTCTGAATTATGCATCAATGTTTTTAAGGGACTGTCCTGGTAATCGTATCGGCACTGTCTGGAACAAATAAAGCAGTTTCGGCAGGACAATCATTTTAATCAGTGCTGCCCTACCGAACCACGAAACAGAGAGAGATCTCCATTTCTGTAGGTCCTCCCTGACCACGGCCATGAGTGGTTGAAAATTCAGTCTGTATAGGTCTGCCATGGTAGGAGTCAGGTAGATCCCCAGGTATTTTATGGCCTGCTGTTCCCAGCGAACCTTAAATGAGCTGTGAAGATCTACATTACTCCCGTGTCCGCCCTTCAGGGCGAGGGCTTCTGACTTCATGTAATTGATAGAGAGATTGTACAGATCCCCATACTCCCTGAACATTTGGAAAAGCTTCTCCATAGACGATTTGGGGCTCGTAAAAAAAAAAACCAACATATCGTCCGCATAAGCTGCCACCTTATGCTCCACACCCTGATGTAATATCCCCCTTACATTGGGTTATGATTGCACCATGCGAAGAAATGGTTCCAAAGTCAATATGAAGATAATGGGAGATAGGGGACATCCCTGTCTCGTACCATTTGAGATTTCAAACGGTGCGGAGATCGAGCCTGTGGACCGGACCCTCGCCCAAGGTTTAGAGTATATTGCCCCAATCCAATCCATAAATTGCCGCCCCAGCTGATATGTTTAAGGACTTCTATCATAAAATCCCATGCCACCCTGTCGAGCGCCTTCTCCACATCCATGGAGAGCACAATCGCTTGTGTCGGCCCGGCCCCAGCAGGTGAATGAGATTAAGCACCCGGGTTGTGTTGTCCCTGGCCTCTCAACCTGGTACAAACCACACCTGCTGTAGACCCACCAGCTGAGGTATGTGCGGGAGAAAGCGGTTCAACAGGATCCTGGTGAATATTTTTAGGTCTACGTTGAGCAAGAAAATTGGTCTGTAGCTCGAGCACACCTGGGGATCCTTTCCTTCTTTGGGAATTACCGTAATGTGCGCCTCCATTGACTGGCGGGGGAGAGCGGATCCCCCCCGGACGTCATTGAAGGCATCAAGGAAGTGCGGGCCCAGGAGTTCTTTAAATAGTTTGTAATGCTGAGATGGTAGCCGTCGGGTCTTCACCGGCTTGGTCTGGGAAAGCGCTAAAGCCCATTCTGTTTCTGAAATAGGAGAGTCCAGGGTATTGGAGAGGTGGGATTGTAATGTAGGCATCTCGAACTTCTGTATGTACGTGCGAATCTCCTTTAATCTAGCGGTCATCCGGGTCTCATCTCGGTGCTGCACACTTTCTCTACCCTAAAATGTGTGTTAACATGCTTTAAAATGACCAAAAATATATAAAACACACTCATTCAACTTCTGCATGCACATACATGTGAAAGGGTGCTAAGGGTAGAAACCTAGGTCCCTTTAGAACAGCGGTTCTCAACCTGTGGGTCGCGACCCCCTTGGGGGTCGAATCACGATTTGCCAGGGGTCGCCCGGGAGTCTCCCACTATTAGATAGCGGCTCCTGGCCGCCCGGGAAAGAAACACTCTCTCCTGGAAAGTGTAAAGCAGAGTAAACCTTTGCGTGCGATCGTTTTTTTTTCTGACATCGGGGGCCGCAGGCCACCGTAAGTCAGAAAAAAACCCACCATAGGAATGCATAGCTAGATTCCTATTGGCTATTTCACTTTGGAATAGCAAACTAGATATTGCAGCTGCGCTCTGCTGCTGCCAATCAGCAAAGGGAGACATGCAGTTCTCCATCAGGTCCTCTTCTAGTGATTGACAGCAGCAGAGGGCGGGTGTTTTTTTTTTATTCTGACGTCGTACGCCAGTGGTTCTCAACCTGTGGGTCGCTGTGTGATTACTGCTGTGCTAGGTGAGAGTCCTCCTCAGCACTCTCCCAGAGCAGTAGTGTCAGTTCTCCCGCCATGCCGCCAGATGTCGCTGAAGCATCCCTAAATTGTACCGTTGGGGGTCACCACAACTTGGCAAATGTTACCAAGGGGTCCCGGCCCTAGAAAGGTTGAGAACCACTGCTTTAGAAGCTCTATGTGCTTGTGGGCCAAGAGTAAAAAGGACATAAAAAAAAACCTGTGCTTTCATTGAACCACCTTCATATTGGACTCTGTCACATGTGAAGGCTGTCTGTATCTCTGTGCTGGCTCTACTGATCCTCGGCTATTACAGCTTAATTTTGTTCCAGCTCTATTAGCAGAAAGGTGTGTCAGCAAGGAGGCTAAGATACCCTATTGCTGTCAGTCCCAGTCACTGACACATGGGAAAGCTGAGTATCTTTATGGCTTGGAAATTACAGCCCCTTCTCACTTCAAAGGCTCAAGAACAAGGGCTCTTCCCTTTGATAAATGACAGAATTGTTTTACTGATTTATGACACCGACATTTAATCAACAGAAACAGGCTGTTTTTCTGTGATTCCTCTCAGTTTTATCCCCCTCAGGCTGTTTAACAGCACAGAGTGAGTGGTGACATCTGTTTAACTTAGTGAGACATCTAACTTATTAAACTGTCAAGTCAGTGTTTTGAGGTTTAGCCAACCTGTCATAGAAGAAGCCAGAGGGACTGAGTGAGGAGGGAGCGCCTTTTTGTGGATTAACCCCTTCATGTCCTTTCATGCAGCAGCACTGGCAAAGCTAGTACAGGTACAGGCTTTTCCTTTGTTAGATTTTATTGCGGATTCATCCTTGAGAAGTCAAGTTACTTTATATGCTGGATTGTAACTATGCCCGTTGAGCTGTGTTTTTCTGCACACCACTGCACAGGACAGACCCGGAGACAGTGGTGTCCGTAGCCTTGTTGCCACCTGAGGTGGTGGGGGGGTTGTTGGTGGCATGCAATCAGAGGAGTAGGAGGTATGGAGAGGAGACGGTGCCACCAGACACGAGAGTGATGCCACTCTCTGCAGGTTCTGCATCTCCCTGCCCAGCTCGTAGCAATCTGGGATGCTCCTGCCAATGTCCCGCCCAGTGACGTCACTGGTTGCCAGGAGCTCGGTGGGGCACGTGTCAGAGTGTCCCAGGTTGCTAAGAGCTTGGTGGGGATATGTGTTTGTCCTTACACATGTCCTTGTCCAGTTCTTGGCAACCTGGGATGCTCTGGCTGGAAAGGTCCCCCCGATGTGATGCATAAAGATGCCGCCTGAGGCAACAACATCAGGCTGCCTCATTAAAGGGACAGACCTGCCCAGAGAAACAAGTGGAGGGGCTACATGACTGTGGGGAGGAATATTATTATTTTTATACAGAATTTATATAGCGCCAACAGTTTGCACAGCACTTTACAATATAAGGAATTACAATTCTTTCCAAGAACCACCCACACTCCTTATGGTCTGCAACCTTCTAATGGTGGAGGTGCTCATGCTGATCTCATGGATGGCGCCGTGCAAAACTTAGAATAGTCTCAACTGGTCTTTGGAGTCTGTGAAAACACTGAGATGGTTACAACATGGAAGGGCACACATCTGGGGGTGTGGTGCTTTCCATGTTGGTGTCAGTTGTTGATGGGTCTTGGTCAATTGGAAAGTACATTCTGCCCTCATGTTGGTGGGCATGCGGCTAGGGACATGAGTGATTTTTAGTAAAGCCTTATTTTTTATAATGGACACCAAAGTCCCCTTCTTATAACCAACAGGCTTTAGGTTATTTATTTGAAAATGTTTGTTTTGGCTATCCTAAATGATAATTGTTATATTGGTTAAATAAAGGTCTGCAGTGTTCATTTTAAATCCAAGTCACCAAGTTCATGTTTATGTTGCAGGTTTAAACCCGGGGACAGAACTGAGGAGCCCATCAGTCATGGCTGGTGTGAACATGGCACATACCAAATATGTGCAGAAAAACATAATGGACATGGTGTGAACAGGCCCTTAAAATAAATGGGTGTCATACCCTTTAACCAAGTCACTTGTGTATTCTGAGAACCACTAAGCCAATACTAAATTTACCTTACAAAAGACAACAGAGTTGGCACTATTCCCTGATTTCTGTGATTTGTCCCTGGATATCTTTGCCCCTCGGTGTGTCTGTGAATTTCAGTACTGACAAACTGTGCCATATTATTCTCTGCTGCATGTTGGATAGGATTTTGTCAATTGTAAATGTCATCTGAGTCTTTTATAGTTTATGAAGAACGGTAATTAAAGGAAACCTGCAATTCTCTGTCTAAAAATGTTAGTGGGCTGGCTAACATGCAGATCCTCTCATTTTAGTATTTTCTGGCTCAATGACCCAGGGCAAGCAAACAGGAAGTAAAGCCAATGTGAAGTCTAATATTCTGATCTCCAGCTTTGTTCCAGAACAGTGACTCAGAACAGCATTGTCTGTGTGCGATGAGGAGCACCTTGAGTGAAGAGTCATACACATAAGAAAATGGTTCCAAACTTTATTAGTGATTGATAAAAATACATAAATAACACATTTCAGGCAATATGTCGCCCCCTCCCATTTCTCCAGGGCTCTTATTGATATATTTAACTCATAGGAGAAACAACGATACACTTTTTCACTTAAATACCAAAACATGGTCTTCCAAGTAGTTGCACAGCATACACCTGATACATTACTAAAGCTGGGTATACATGGTTCATGTTTCGACCAGTTCTTGATGGACCAGCCGAAATTCATTGCGTGGGTGCAGCTGTCAGTACCTTTCTGACTGGCATCCCTCGATCAGTTCATCGAAGGAGCATGTTGGAAAATTGATGGCCGAACAGAGCTTGCAGCCACTGAGCTGGTATTCTGACAGCAGCTGGTGTGCGCTGTCAGGATGCAAAGGAAACAGCAGAAGATTCCTTGATTCCTTCATAGGCGTGGATGGAGGAATCTGTTCTATTTTCTTTGTTCAGCCGGCAGGTTGAGCGAAGAAATTAGAAGCGTGTATACCTGACTTAAAAGCCCTGAAGAAAAGGAGCCCAAATCCCCCAAAATTGGTTATAATCTTTTTACCAATCACCAAACATTTCATGTGTATAATTATTCACTTGAGGTGATCCTTATCCCACACAGACAGAAGCTACTAACTGGAGGAACCAGCACCCTGCCCATTAGTTGAGCAGCACAGGACCCTCACAATGGGGACCGAAGAACAATGCAACAGCACTGGAGAAGGGCACCCTTGTAAGGTAAGTGTACCCAAATGTGCAAGTGTACTGTGGTAAAAAAAATGAATGAGTCCTTAAAGTAGTAACAAACTCTCAAACTTTTTTTCAGGTAATGACTCCAGACCAAACAAATATACATTGCCCAGCAAAGCATTGCTTTACATTTTTGTACTTACAATTATCATGTTTCTGAACAGCTGCTTCTAAGTCGCTTTCCTGAACTTCTTGTCCAATACAAGATCACAAGGGACTAAGGCCGTGTAAGATAGAAACGCGTCAGTGGTTGCTCTTTGTATAGATGCAAGTCGAATAAAGTTTGAATTTCTTTGGAAAATCATTGTGCGCTGGTTCTACAGTTTTTCAACCTATCACTCTAGAAGAGAGTCATCCGTGCACCGCATGATAGGGGTGAGCTGTGCGCTTTGTGTTTCTAGTTCACAAGGGACAGAGCAGTCTCCAGCAGCTGTCCATCTACTAGCTTGGAGAAGGAAGAAAGTGGGAGAGGGGAGCAGGGAGGAGGGGAGTGGTTTTGCTTCCTGTACCTGTGTGTTTGTTCAGATACACACAGCTTACTAGCACACACAAATGAGGTTCCATAGGACCCTGCAAGGAAAAGGAGCCACCCTAAAACAGTATATCAGTGCCAGTGCTAAGGGGACCAGCTGATTGAGCAGGAAGCAAAAACGTTTAAACATCAAGAAGCATTATCAAATGTAACAGATTTAATCGGCATTTTAAATAATTTAAATACATTTTGACTTTATTATCAACTTATTTCTGTTATTTCCAATAAAAAAAACAAAAAACTTTTGTTGTTAGAGTATAGAATCCTTGTCTGGTTTTTAGAACTGTCTGTGTGCCCACAGGGGTGATTCACTCTTTTTATTGGTCCTGGTGAACATTGTCACCAGAACTGAAAGTGAAGGAAAATACAAGAGTTGTCACCAAAAAAGGAATTGAGGGGAAATCCTCCAATGGGGCCTTTCTTCTGGTGACAAGATGGAAATTCCCTCACTTTGGAGTGATTTCTTCTTACGAGTCATAGGACAGGAAGTGAAGGGGAATTCTCACTGTGTATGTATGCATGTAAGATAGATTGTAAGCTCCCTCTAATATAAATCATAATAATCATATTTAATAATAATATGATATTGATGGCAAACATCTGACAGGGGTTTTTGTACTGCATCCAAAATGAAAATGTTTTACTATAAATAAACATTCACACAATTATCACAAATGTAAAACGGAACGAATTGACAGATTACTAGATGGGGTTGGGCACGACCCCGTTGTCATGGTGCACATCGGCACCAATGACAAAATAGGAGGAAATTGGAGTGTCCTTAAACAGGAGTTCAGAGACCTAGGTGCTAGGATGAAGGAAAGGACCTCCACGGTAGTTTTCTCAGTAGGGGGGATATGATTTCCATGTACAAAATGTTTAATGGTGGTAGCAACATTAGCGATAAACTGTTTAAAATTAACTCCGTTACAAAAACTAGAGGCCATCACCTAAAATTGATGGAAAAAAAATTCCAGCACAAGGGGCGAAGGGGGTTCTTCACAGTAAGATCAGTTAGGGTCTGGAACTCACTGCCACAGGCGGTGATTTCAGCAAATAATGTGGAATTGTTCAAGAAACTTTTGGACGATTTCTTAAGGGACCGTAATATACAGGGGTACGGGTACTCCTAGAATGAGATCCTAATAGGTTGGACTTGATGGACTAATGTCTTTATTCAACCTCAAATACTATGTAACTATGTAACTATGTAACTATGTAAAAAATGTCCCAAATGTTACAAATGTCAAAGTCACTTTGGCAGTGATTCATATACAACAGTTTATCATATGTTTTGCCTATTGCTTTATGTTATTGGCCATTTCAGGCTGGAAAGTGGCTGGAGAGAAGCTGTCTGCGGTAACAAAGAAAGGCAAGAAGGAAGTCGTGTCTAGGAAAACATTGCCCTCATAGTAATAACTTCATGTCAAATACCTTAAATTCTGATCAGCTGCAGCCGTGGTATGGATATCTGCAAATGCTGAGGATAGCGCTTTGTATATGCTAGCTTGCTCTTTAGGTTTATTGGTCCCTTAGTATGGAAACAAAAGGATATTGTGCAAAAACCATGCACAGATAAATATCAGCAAAGATCAGAGGGACATCTGTATGGTATGATATCCTAAGCCCATAATGCTGGGTAGTAACTGAGATGGGACAAGAGATAGCATATAAAATGTGCAGCCCACCCAGACAGTCCCCTGTGCTACCTGCTGACACAGTTACATTTTTAGGCTCTCACGGATCCTTCGCCATTTACGACCCTGGCACGCATTTTAAAGGGGAATATGTATATAAAAGCCTATCATCCATCATCTTTATGGGGTTATTTTTTTTTTTTACAGCATGAATGTTCCAGTGGAGAAGATCATTTACTAGGATTATATATTTCTCGGTTCTGTCACTTATTATTCTCCATAAGCACTAAACTTTTGGAATTTATATAGGGACTGTCTGATTATCATCCATTTTTGGTGCACAAATATTCTATACACAACCAGGGACATCAAAGAATTGTGCACCGGTAACCATGAGCTTGGATTCAGCAGACCTGAAATACATTTCCATTTGCTTACCCCCTTCCCCAAATTATACCCTTTCCCTTTCATTTTTAACATGTTTATTTTTTTTGTATGCATACTTTTTTTTCCATGGGTCTTTAGCTCTGTTATACCTCTGGTGATAAGTGGGTCCTAAATACCGCAGAGACCGGCGCTAATTAAAGGAGTTCTAAAATTCCAGCATATCCTATCCTTTTGTAACACCAGCATTGTAATAGGAATACATACTGGAGTTGTTTATGATAATACAATCAAAGCTTACTTGAAAAAATCCCTTTTATGTAGTGAGTGCTGCCTTCCGTCTGCCAATCATTTTCACCAACTTCCTGGATTCCCATTGTGCTTTGCATCTCTTTCCCTGCTGCTTGATGTGATGCAATCTCGTTTTCTCAAGACTACATATCCCATCATGCATTGCTTCTGGCAAGCAATGATAACGTTACATTGTTCAGATGTTTAGTTTTAGTTCAGAAGGCAGGTTGTATGAGATTGTTGACACAAAGAAGTGCATATTCACAGGGCTGGGTGTAAATGTGTCAGTGCATTGAGGAAGTACATCATATGGACATCTTCAATAAGTAAGTTTACAAACCTCTAGATGGATATTATTATTATTATACAGGATTTATATAGCGCCAACAGTTTGCACAGCGCTTTACAATATAAGGAAGACAATACAATCACAATACAATTCAAGACAAGATGGTAAGGAGGGCCCTGCCCATGAGGGCTTACAATCTAAAAGGGAGGGGCAAGTGATACATGAGGAGGGAGCTGTGTGGGGATGAATTGTTTGAGAAAGTGATAGGTTATGAATATGGTTATTATGAGTGGGATAACACTTATGGAAATTCAGTATAGAGATACATATTTATTTTTAGTTTTAGTCCATAGATACCCTTTAATGATGTGTTTCTCCAGCCCAGAGAGGCTTGATGACGTATCCTCAGCTGTCACTGAAACAAAAGTTAAGAAGGAATCTTCCAATGGGGACATCTCTTTGAATGACAATTGTCTCCACTCACTTCCTTCTGTGGCTCCAGGGCAGGAAGCAAATTAGGTGGTGGTTCCAGGGGGACAAGGAGATCGAAACTTCTGGAAGTGTCACATTTGAATGTTCTTTGCAACGTATGACTAGCTTAAGCAGTAAGATCTGCTTTTGTAGATTTACCTGTAGTACCTGGATTTCCAGAAATCAGATCATATACCTGTTTCTGAACTCCACTGCTGCCCTGGGACCCCATATTTCTTATACCTTTTCTTCTGAAACCAGGAATAAGTTGGTGGTAAAGGATGAAAAGCTACACAGTAGCCTGAGGTGTATGGGTGTATAAGGATCGGTACTTGTCGTGATACAACAACCTCAAGTGTGTACAGCCATGGTGGACATGGACGGGGGAATCCCTGTAGCACTCATTCTGTCAGCAGCCTCTCCAGGGCTCTGTACCGATGACAGTGAGGTGTGAGAGACTCTGATCTTGTTCCTGCTCATGGCCTGATCCGGTGACAGGAATGTGCGGGAGGCGGCTTTTTCCTGGGGACCTGACACTCTGAGGGCTTGTCATGTCCCTATCCAATTCCTTCAGGGGAGGCCAAGTGGTTTCACCTCCAAATACCTTGTCACTCAACTAAGCTCTCTTAGTGTAATTCAAACCTTGGCCTCCCTTCTTGTACCCTCTAACCTTCTGTGTACAGATCCTCAGCTAACCCTTCAGTGCCTGTATTTACTCACCCTTTTTGTAAACTGAACTGGCAGGCCTCCGTCATATCAGAGTGGTTTAAGAATCACTGCGACAAAGGAGAAAAGGCACAATAAGGGCTCATTCACGCCATAGTGCATGTGTGTGTTTGCATAACTAACATACATGCACTAGCATGCAATTTTATATTGCATTGTGCTGCAATGAATTTTTAACAAACCTTGTAATGTTTTCTTCTCTTTGTCTTTTTTGACTTCTATGCTATCACCATGCACTGCAGCAGGTTACAGCACATCACATCGTTACATAGTTAGTCAGGTTGAAAAAAAGTCTATCAAGTTCAACCTATAAAGGAAAACAAAATTGAAAAACCTCAATAAACAGAACTCAATGCCCACAATCACTCACAGTTGATCCAGAGGTGGGCAAAAAAACCCCCCCAAAGGTTTAATTTGCTGCAACATGGAAAAAAATGAGTTCCTGATCTCTAAAGCAATCAGATATTCCCTGGATAAACAATCTCTGGTGTTATTTTACGTACAAATTGATAATATCTAGTTATATTCTGCTCAAATTTTTTTTTTTTTGAAACACAATGTGTCGCGTAAAAATGCAACCTGTCCTTTTTTTTTTCAGCACACACCAACAAAGTGCATTAGTCTGAACTATAACGCTATTTGTCTTGTCCTTACATTGGGACTATGTTGGGCAACACAGCTCAGTGCAGGTGGTGTGAACAAGCCTCAATGCCATCTCTTACTTTCTTAT
This sequence comes from Nanorana parkeri, assembly GCF_000935625.1. NCBI lineage: Eukaryota > Metazoa > Chordata > Amphibia > Anura > Dicroglossidae > Nanorana > Nanorana parkeri. Next base: position 876,252 of record NW_017306761.1, on the reverse strand, counting down.
TGCGTTTGCATCAGTACTATATTTATGAAAGTCATTTTCTTAATGTACATAAAGGTCATAAATGTTACATTAACAACTGAACATGTACAGATTCACAAAGACACAACAGTTACAGATTATACTGTAAAGTTCAACATTCCATACTATACCTCACTCTCCATGAATGCATCATTTCTTGTATGTACTTACCTCCTAATGGTTTTTGCTTTGGTGAAACAGTTCCAGTTACTGGATTCCCTGTAGGGAAGACTTGATATTGAAAATAGGAAATGGAGAAGCTGCAATATACTAAGTTGGTCTAAATGATTCTGGGGTGGAGTCTCCTATTTATCACATTTTATTGTGTTTCTAAGGAGTGACTTACAGTGTATACCTATGGAATCTGGTCACATAATACTGGATGATCAAACCTCCAGACAATTTGTTGCTCACTTAATATGCCAGCTGGTTGGACTCTGTCGGGCCTTGTAGAGATGAATAGAATGTTGGTTGAGAAATTCCAGACCAGTTCCTAAGGTCCATAACAATAATCTCCAGATGTTATTGCCCATGTGCTATGTATGAACTAACTATCGTAAGATTGTACCTGTCTACGTTGCAGCATTCTGTATGAACAATGGGGGATTTTACAACAAACAGAAGCTCATCCGAAGTGGTTTGCTTAATGCAGAATGTATGTATTTAAAAAACATCAGATGCATCATGAAGAGGAAACTATAGCTATAGCTAACACGAAATGAGACAACACCCAGCTCTAAAGATTACAATCTGTTGGGGCATACAGATTATTTTATTAAAGTGACATTAAAGTCACATTTTTTTCCGCTCCCCCCAATGTTAATGTTAGCACTTACCTTAAATGATGTCTCTTAATTCCTGATGTTTTCATCTGTCCCTCCAGCGGTGCGGCGGCTCTCCGATCCAGCGCTGACTCCTCTCTGCTAGCAGGCACTTCCGATCCAGTGGTGTCTGCATGCGGGTGCACGCGTTCATAAACTTACCTTGTATCTTTGCTCGTCTCACGGCCGAGAATCTGAACTGCGCATGCGCCAGCCCCAAGATCCTTTGCGGCAGTACGAGCAGTTCCTGACTATCGGTGCGGGAGCGCGCAAAGAAGGTAAGTTTAAACCGCTGTTTTAGCGTTTTTTTAAAAAAACTGTTTGCCTATATCTAGTGCTTGATAGCAGTAGATATAGGCAAAAAAACGGGAGGGTTTAGAACCCCTTTAAGCGTTCCAATAAAAACCTATACAAGGTATTTGTATTTTGTCTTCATATAAGAACAAAATTACACACAGGGCTGTCCCTATAATAAGGCAGCCTGAGGCTGTTGTTTAAGAGTGTGTCTCTTCCGGCCAGAGTGTCCCAGGTTGCAAAGAGCCAGGCGCGGAGATGTGTAAGGACAATACACATCTTTCCACCCAGCTCTTAGCAGCCTGGGAGGCTTTGACTGGCGTCCCGGCTACTTTTGTTCCCCATGGTTCTTGTGTGTGTTGTAAAGTAGTCACCGCTCCAAGCTCACTCCAGTGATGGACTACAATCTCATGTTTAGTTTACTCCTTTGTATTGAGATTGTAGTCCATCACGGGAGCAAGTTTAAAACCGCCCCTTACCACGGCCCACACCATCGGCTGCTCATTATACAGAGTATAACATGTGCTGTTGGTGTGAATGGTCCCTTAGCCACAACATGCATGTCATATGTTGCTTCCATGGAGTCATCCAGGACTGTTATTTTCAAACAAGGGACTTCAGAAGCACTGAACTGCAGAATCAGAGCAACGAGAATTTAGTAAAATATAGTTAAAAAATGTGTTTTCCACACTAGCCTCTGTAATAAAAACATGAACATGTGTTTTTGCCATGCATGTGCAATTCTTCCACCTGTGCCGGAGTCCCTTTATGGCTTTTTGTTTCATCAGTTGAAGAGGCAGAGAAACAAGACACCTGACTAACCAACACTAAAACTGTATGGAAAGGGGTCGCCATTGCTGTCATTGCCTATTCACACCAGGGCAGTTGCGGATCAGTGCGGTTACCATGCTGATCTCAAAAAGGAGGTTTTGGGAGTTTTTAATTGTGTTTTCAGCACTGAAACAAAATTAAAAATGCCCAAAACTGCGCTGATCAGTGCACTTCCATTGAAACCTGTATGGAAACCGCACTGATCACACAGTGCTGCAAAGATAGTGCAGGCAGCAGCTCGGACGGGGAGTGGTTCGGACTGCGCAGAACTCCAGGAATGTAACTGCAATGCTAGTTCCTCGATCCTGCCTGGCTGCTAGACCGGTTCCCCCAGCCTCTTCTCCCCCCCCCAGACTCCAGTGGTCTAAGGAGCATGACGTCATCACTTCTAATACAGTCCATTCAACTGTATTAAACCTGAGGACACCAAGGGCCATACCATAGCCAGAGAGGAGGGAGAGAGAGGTGGTGCTGACTGCTGCAGGACCAAGGATCGGGTGAGTATATCTCCTTTATTCCATCCCCTAGAGAAAAACAAGCAGTTAACCCTTGCAGTGGGGGGTGGGGGGGCGTGGAGTAGTCCCAAGGGTTAACTTGGTACTTTCCTGGAGTTGTTCTTTTGGATGATCATAAACAATTGCAATTTTCTTTTATCCTTTTTTGCATCTAAGTGCAGCTGATCCATAGGTCCTTCTGACACTTCCTGTGTCTACATGCATTTGCTCCAGTGTCAGTTGCATGCTGTTGCTCTAGAACGGCTTCCCGATAGTATTTTGCGTCCGCACAGCTGCTTGTAGTTACCACAAAGGGCCAATATGACAGGGTGACAACACAGAGGCACAACCGGGAGGCAGTTGTCGTCAAACACCAAGAAGTGTCTAAACAAGGACCTTCGTGGCAGAATCACCAGGTATTTATGATGATATGCTTTAACCATTTAGAGAAAGAGTAATAAAACCAGGAGCAATCTACAATGACACCAACACACTCTTGTGTAAGACCTCATACTAATTTCAAAGTGCAATACTACATCCATTAGTCTTCAGCCTTCCTTTTCAATAAGCCTGAGATTCTTTTCCAGGTCTGCAGAGAAGGCCTCATAGCTGTAAAATACATAGAACTGGGGTCTTGTGGCGTGATATTAAACACATTCTGCCAGTTCCACCCCCTCTTCCTGCTGATGGAGACAAAAACCAGGCCGCTCTGGCCTACAGAACCCACAGTAGACCAGCCTGGGGTCTGTGTTTCAGATGATAAACATTCCCAAGGCTCGGTCAGATCTCTCAATAGGCTACTATTGTTTGAAGTTTCCATTAAAGGCAAGTGCTTCCCACAAGGGCGTATCCAGAGCCGGACTTGAAAGGGAGCTGCCTCCCCCTGCTATATTATACTAATTGCCTAGTTTCACCTTTATTTGTTGTCGTTAGGTTTTTATGAGGGTCCCAGCAGGATGTCGTGCTTACTGTACTGTATGGCTCTCCTTTCATTCTATTCAACCAGGAACTGCATTGAAATGCTCTCAGACATGCTCTGGGCAAGTGGCAATAACAAGGTGATTCCTAATTTTGACATTTTGTGGCTAAGAAGGAATGTCCAGGCTAAGGGTGGATTTTACGAGCGACACTGCGGAACAGCGCGCTGCAAGGCGGTAGTTAAACTTTGCAGCTTTATAGATTACAGTCTTGGGTCATGGGCACTGATAAGGGGGGGCCCTTGTGTAACCATGACTTATAATGAATAGAGGCCTCCATTTTGAGTGTTTAAATGCTTCTACACACAAGCAGTGAGCCCCTTGAACATCTAGTTCTCGCAAAGGTCCCTGCTTCAGCCTTCACGGATTATGATAGAAAAAGCAGTAGCTTCAATGTCCAAATATGCTACACCCCTCACTCATTTTAATAAAGCCCCCTACTGAGTGTTTGTGTGTATTGGACCATTCAGTAAAATATACTCTTTTGTCTTAAGAGAGGGAGTTAGCAATGCAAACCAGGTATTCCTTTTTGAGCCCAATATTCAGCCTATTGCAGTGCAAAAGATTAGTGATGCCACTACAGCAAGGATCAATGTGGGGAAGCAGTTTAGAGAGAGTGAAGGCTAATATAGAGCAGAGGTACGTACGGGAAATAAGGTAGATTTCAGTGCCAGGAGATCAGCCTAGGCATTTTCTGGAGCAGAGCCCTATACCCTAAGGCTGCCTGTACCCCCAGCATTATTAAATGACTCCTAATAGCAATAGTGTCAAGGATTATAATGAAATTGTATCACACAATCTTTGCACAAAACATAGCCTTAAAGTGTAAGTCTAGCCAGAGATGAGGGTACAATTCTCCTTACTGGAACCCCAGGTAGAAGTAAGAAAAGGAATTCAAATTGTTCTTGACTCTTTCTAAGCTTGACACACACTTTAAAGTGACTTTGTCATGAGAAAAGTATGGGGGCTGCCATTGCTGACTTTTAGAATGCTATGCTGATGCCATGGCTTCAATGTTTCTGAGTCTCTGAAACAGATAATGAAACAATGGACTCTTTTCTGACAATCATTTACAATATGCTTATTCTGGGTATGTTACTTAAAAGTACTAAAATCAGACTCAGCCAGGAAACTAATATTAAAAAGAATAAATGGCAGCCCCCATACTTTTATCATGACAGAGGTTTTCCTTAATATAGTAAAAAAATAAAAACCCCAGTGGTGAATAAATACCACCAAAAGAAAGCTCTATCTGTCCCCAAAAAAGGGTATAAAATTAATTTCAGTACAGCGCTGCATGACGGAATAAATGTCAGTCAAAGTACCGCAGCGCTGAATACTGAAAAATGGCCTGGATGGGAAGGGGGTTTAACACCGCGGATGTCAACTGGTTAAGCAACATCAAAGGTGTGTAAGGGTCATCTCTGAACACTTTCTGGGAAAACAGTTGGGTGGCCCTACACCAGTAGTTGTTTTTTTTATATTCAAAAAAACTAGTTTTTGGAACATTTGTTCAATTCTCAAATAGTTTTGCGGTAAACCGTAGTGACAAAAATTTTTTGAAGGGAAAGGATGGAAAATTTTTATCGAATGAAAAAAATTCTAACAGTCAATGTGGTTTTCATTTGAGAAACTCGAATCTACCAATGTATGCCAAACTCTATACAAGACTTCTGTAGGGAACTGGAGATAAGGTGTACGTTATATTATATTAATAAGCTCTTCTTAGCTGGCCGGTGTTTTCCAAGAGATCCAACAGTCACAAGCAGAGTTTGCAGAAGAATCAAAGTATTTTTTATTAATCATTTCTTTTAGAACTTTATTACATCATATGGCATTTACAAACAACTTTATAAAAGTAACATTGATTATATAGATACCAAAACACTTGCAATATCGCATGTGAGTAAGCAATAGTCACAGTGTAACCAGACAGAGAGGAGATACACAAAGTGATGTGAAATAGAAAAAAAGGGAAGAGGGCAAGATAAGGTTGGAAGGTCCAGCAATAATGAGCCTAAACCATCATGACTAATCCTAGACAATCAGAGATTGCAGAACAAGGTAAAGAAGGAAATGGACTTCCACCAATGTTTAACTCATTTACGCTGCTTTTTAACATAAAATACAAGCATTTTGATTACTGAACTGTTTGTGAACTCCATTTTTTGATAATGCAGTCAAGCAGTCAGAATTGCCTCTTATCACACAGGAAGACTTTCCACTTTTTCAATCTCCTCACCTGCAGGGCCAATCTTTATCTCATCTATATATATAAAGAAGGATGTGAAGTACAATTTGAGCACCACTATCCATAGCAGGCAAAAATCACAGCAAATCTCAGCACTCGTTCGTTTCACGCAAGACAGTCGAATATCTGCCATAGTGTATTGTTTTGCCGTCTTCAAAAACAAAAAGACTGCTGTTTGGGGCGATCAGATGTCCAAAGATTTATGTATACCTCACAACTTTAGAACTGGAGAAGAAGGAGTTGGGGACCTATGGCACACATAATGTGGTTAAATTACATTGAATATTGGATGTGGCCTGGTAGTTTTTTTCTTAGAGGTGCTTAGAACATGGGTGTGGGATCTGCAGAACATCAGGTTTTTGATGAAATCCTGGGACAGTCCCAGGAAATCCAAGATGGTTGGGAGGTATGCTATTTTGCAGCACGCACAATGCCATACTAGCTTTCCATAATCTAGAAACGGCTATCTGTAGAATCACAACTGCGAACGATCAGGAAGCCAACAAAAACTTCCAACATGCCACTTGTTACTTCGTGCTGTTGTCTTGTTGCCTCATTAAATTGTTCAAACTACATAAGCTTTCCTTTAGCCTTAAAGTAATATTAACCTCTCAATCTTTTTTTCAATAATGAATTGAGATCAAATAAGCATGCATTGCCCAGCAAAGTATTTCTTTACATTTTTGCCCAAGCACTTACAGTCATCATGTTTCTAAACCGCTGGCTTCAATTTTCTGAGTTCAGCTTCCCTGTCCAGTACAAGGATACAAGGGACGGCACAGTCTCCAGCAGCGGTCCATCTACAAGCTTGGAGGAGGGAGTAAGGTGGAGTGGGGAGCAGGGTCTGAGGGAAGTGTCTTACCCTGCTGTGATTGTGTGTTTGTGGAGACATACACAGCATACTTGGAGCAGCATTCATTGTAACTGATCTCATCAGCATTTGAAATAGCTTAAAGTGACATTAAAGTAAAAATCGCCCCCCCCCCACCCCATCGCAGTGTAAGGACTTACCTTAAATGATGTCTCTTATTGACATATTAAGACACATACACCATAAAACCATACAGTAAAATAACATCCATCTAAGAATGACATACTCGTTCAGCCCTGCTGAGTTCTTATTCTCCGCCTAATATATATATAAATACATACAGATAACCTTTAGGAGAAAAAGAAAACATTACCATTGTATATAATGTTAGAAAGGGTACATTCTTATAATAATATATTTTACCAGTAATTACTTTGAATTTCCCAGCATCTAGCTACCACCCTAGTCCCCTCAATCAAGTACAATAGTAGGGTTAATTCCGTTGTAAAACAACATATTTCCCCAATGATTTTCCTTTTAAGTATGAAGTCAAGGAGCTAATTTACTGATAAAATGACTAGTGGCCACCAGATTTGGCCGGTAAGTGGTCACTGCTAAGATGTTGTTTATATATATCTTTAATAAAAACTGACACCATAACTAACATAACTGACCTACACAAACAGGGGAAGAAAGAGGGAGAAAAAAGAAAGGGGGAAAAACCAATACAAATATGAATAACCGGGGAAAACAATTTCAAAGTAGAGAAATCATTAATTAATTTGGTCGGGGCGGGCTAGGGCCCAGAATTCTTCACTCGCTCTCATGTTGTTGTACAGCCTTCGTAAGCCAGCCAAGGACCCCATCTTAACTCAAACTGCACAACCTTATCCAGAAGAATACTCGACAATTTTTCATGAATCATGATCCAAGACAGCTTGATCTTTACTTGTCTCAATGGCACCCTGGGTGTTTTCCAGGCTTTAGCAATCGTAGTTTAGGCTGCCAAGAACATGAACATTATCCATCGTGTACAATATCTAGATACCCCAGGAAGGGTATCATTAAGGAGAGCATACCCGGGATCTCTAGGAACACGCACTCCCGTAACCCGGAAGATCAGATTTAACACCCTTCCCCAATATGCACGGACACGAGGACACGACCACCACACGTGGTACATGGTGCCCCAAGCTCACATCCTCGAAAACATAGGGGAGATGATCCTGGATACATAAGAGCAAGTCTAGAGGGCACCAGGTACCACCTGGAGAAAACCTTGAAATTGGCTTCCAGCAGTGAGACATTAAGCAGGCCCCGGGTTTTCACTCCTGAGCAATGCCTCCATACCTACTCTGACACTTCCCTACTCAAGTCCCGTTGCCAGGCCTGCATATATGACTGTTTGGGAGTTTATATTTTTTAAAAGCTTTTTGCCTATATCTACTGCTTGATAGCAGTAGATATAGGCAAAAAAAACGGAGGGTTTATAACCCCTTTAATATCACTTTAACCTGGCCACTCAATTCTTGACATTTGGCTGATCCAGCTGAGATGGCTTGAATTTGAGTTGTGGGTACTATTGGTACCACCTGATTTGAAGTATCGAGTGATTTTTCAAGCCACTTTTGTTGAAGCAGCCAGGTGGAAAATACACAGCCGAACAGTACCTACATCCAATCAGATTTAGGCAGTGTACGGGTATTCACTGCTCCTATGATAGCCGGAACTGGGGATTTCTCTATCCACGCTGTTTAGGGTTTTTTTGGATATGACACTTGACACTGTTTTTGGATAGGACCCTTGTTCATTCATCTCAAACTTGCTCTTGGCAAGCCTTCCATTATCAATGCTAAATGCAGATACACAGCAAAGCCAACAGCCACTTAAAAGCAGCACCTCCCATCTCCAAGGCTTTATCCTTTTGAAGTTATTGTGACTACATATATTGTGACTACACACAGATGCAGGTACTTTTCTCCACCAAACGTAATCTTTTAGAGAATGAAATGTTTGATGCATGAAGTACACGAATCGTGATCTCTTCATCTCAGATTATTCTGCAGCCAGTTTTCTGTGATAAATTTCTTCACATGCGTGTTGTGTAATTCACAGAAGGCACGTATAAATTGAAATAGGGATTAGAAGAAGAAAGGAAAGAAATAAAAGAATGTTAAAGGATTTATGAGACTCTTAAGAAAGTGCTATGGTTGATTTATAACAGCTCACTGGTCGAATGGGCCACCCAGGGTATGTGCCAAGCAGAAAACTTCTAGAGCCTACAAATGAACATTTATAGCAGACTGATGTGTACTGGTGTGCCTAAAAGGTGCCTGTGAAAATGCAACATTTTATGATACATCCTTTGGGTTAGGATTCTAGTTGCCCGGGGGAAAGTTTGCACCGATATGGCGAACATGAATTACAAGAAAGTTACCCTGCTGCTGTTTATTGGGCCACTGGTTCTTTTATGGTGTTAGAAACGTATTTGATGATTTAGTAGGGGAAACCTTCTATGTGTGTTTTATCCCTGCAGCCATTGTGCATATTGTTTAGGGGCATAGGGCTCTGATAGTCATATAAAAAGAGAGTTTGATGCACTTAAAGTGCATGCGAACCCTAACAATGAATTCCTCTTATTTGGCCCCTTTTGGTCTGTAAATTACACCATTGAAAGCCTTTTGTTATATCTGTTTGATATATAAAAACAAATACCTGATGGTCTTGCCAGAAATCTTGTGAGCTGAAAATTTCCTGCACTCTCTGCCGGTGCGGACTATTATCAATTGCATTGTTCTCAGCTATCTCTGAGGATTGCAGAACCCTTTCTATCTATGTTATGGAAATTATGAGAGGGGCAGGGTTCTGTAGTCCTATCTTGTTTCTTTTGGCCTGTGACACGAGTGAGCGTTGTCATCCTAGGGCAGGAAGGAATATTAACATTTTGGTTTTGGGTTTAGAGATACTTTCAATCATCTGAGCCAGAATTAATAAAACTGAAACAGGCAGCATAGCAGTTCCCATAAGTTGGCCCACCCTGACAATGCTTTGCAACTCCTATTTTAGGAGTATAACTGATGGCCCATACACCACTTTTTTAAGGAGGACCTGGATAAAATAGGGGAGTGGGCATTAATGTGGCAGATGAGGTTTAATGTCGATAAATGCAAAGTAATGCACTTTGGAATAAAAAATAAACAAATGGGTTATACAATTATGGGTATGCCGCTGGGGAAGTCAGAAATGGAGAAGGATTTGGGGGTCATTGTAGACCACAAACTGAAAGGTAGTTTGCAGTGCCAGGCTGCTGTAAACAAAGCTAGCAGGGTCTTGTCCTGTATTAAAAAGGGGATGTATTGCAGGGACAAGTCTATAATTTTGCCACTTTATAGATCATTGGTTCGACCTCATCTGGAGTACGCGGTCCAGTTCTGGTCACCAGTACTAAGAAAAGATGTCCTTGAGTTGGAAAAAGTCCAGCGAAGGGCAACCAAACTAATTAGGGGTATGGAGGACCAGAGCTACGAGACGAGGCTACTAAATTTAAACATGTTCACATTAGAGGTGAGGAGATTAAGGGGGGATATGATTTCCATGTACAAAATGTTTAATGGTGGTAGCAACATTAGCGATAAACTGTTTAAAATTAACTCCGTTACAAAAACTAGAGGCCATCACCTAAAATTGATGGAAAAAAAATTCCAGCACAAGGGGCGAAGGGGGTTCTTCACAGTAAGATCAGTTAGGGTCTGGAACTCACTGCCACAGGCGGTGATTTCAGCAAATAATGTGGAATTGTTCAAGAAACTTTTGGACGATTTCTTAAGGGACCGTAATATACAGGGGTACGGGTACTCCTAGAATGAGATCCTAATAGGTTGGACTTGATGGACTAATGTCTTTATTCAACCTCAAATACTATGTAACTATGTAACCACTGCCAAAATCCCCTGGAATTATCCTGACCTAAGTGGATACATAACCAATTGCTGTGAGAGGACCTTAACCACACTATTTTTTAAAGACCAATCTTCACCATCTCATCCTCCATCCTTTACTGAAATCTTTGCTGTAGCAAAAAAACTTTGCCATTATCAGGAGCCTGCCCAAGCCTGGAGGTGCCACTGAATCACTTAACCTTTACAATGTAGAACCACACAGGTCCATCCTACATATGTAACTAAATTTAAATTTGTGTCCCTCCTCCCAATGCCACAACTGTGGCAGCTATCTGCCATTCAAACCCTAACAGTTCTAAGGGACAGTGGGCGGGACAAGATTTCCATTTGCTACCCTAATAGTTGTTGCCACTCTTTTACACTTAAACTTGACCACACCACTATGGCCACCTATCCTAACCTACAAATTCAAACCTCACAAAACCCTCCCCCATCTAAACCTATCCCCACCAAAAACCTAGAGCGGAACTTTAGTAGGCTTTGCAAAAAGTAAAAGTCAGCAGCTACAAGTACTACAGCTGTTGACTTTAAAAAGAAAACCACATACCTACCAGCCCAAGATGTCCAGCGCTGTCTTCATGGAATCCAAGTCTTCACTGCTGTTTTTGTTCCTGCAACACCATCATGGATTTGGGAGCTGCTGGGACCAAAAGTTCCTGCTGAAGAATGTACTTGTTACCACCCAAAATAAGGAGGGGGAGAGTTAGGATGGCGGCATGGGTGAAGGGCCACTTTAACTTCTGAGATGCCTGACCCCAGTCAGGCCCCCCTCTGCTAAATGGCTCCAGGGAGGTGCAGAATATTTGGAGTATTACCTTCTTGGGAAACTTGATTTTAAAATTGAAACATATTCTTTAAATAGTTTGTGAATAAACTTAACCTCACAAGAACTCATGGGTGTAGATGCGAAATACACAGTATACTCTCCTATGGTAAACATATAGCTCTAGGAGGAGTCTGATAACTGTTAAAAGAGACAAACTTGGCTTTTATGCTTAATTTTTCGCGTAACCACTCTGTTGACTGCGAATCTGATTTTCTCATGAACTTTATAGTCACCAGTCTGGGAAATTTACAGAGAAATGGCATAAGGTTCTATAATGGTGCATCCCAAACTGCTATTGTTTTAGAGCTCTTATAGATTTTTTGCTTTATGTGTCCCATTGGGTTTCTTTCCCTTTAATTCCTGTCCTGGTAGCAATGTTGTCAGTTTGGCAGAAATATAAACCTAACTGAGTTGTCCAGCCCTTACCCCACCACACCAATACACGAAAAAGAAAATAATTATTGCAATTGTGTACTTGTTGGTGAGATCTCCCCTCGTTTCTTGCCCTTGTTACAATATTGTCACAGGGACAGGGGGTAAACGAAAATCTCTCAAATGGTGCCACAGAAAGGTTCAGTTTGGTTTGGCAAAATGCCCTTGCATCCATCCATCTATGTACCATTGGCAGGCTGTGCATTGTATGTAGAGGAGGCAAACGTCCAGCCATGGCCGTAGTAAATACTGCTCCTTTTTTTCAACCCCCTAGACTTAACGGGCATTTAATCCTGGGAATTAGGGGGGGGGGGGTATCGCAAGGGTATTCTTTTCCTTGTGCCTGGAGTTTGGCTTTAAATTGTAAATGAAAATCCTGACAAGTAAATTTGTTTGACCTGTTAAATATTCTACTGATTTCCCCCTCTCCCTGCTCCGATCTTCCAGCGCTGACTGGGGTAACGGACGGGGGAGGGGGCGGGTACAGCTGCCTCTGCCTCTAGATAGGCAGAGCCAGCTGTCAATCACGCAACTGGGTGGATCTCGACAGTAATGTCGGGATCTGTCCCGGCTGTGGCGGTCTCAGTAAACCGTAGACATGTGCGATTCGTTTCGTTCCGAATCGAAATTCGGACGAATTTTCGAAAATTCGGACATTCGGATGTATCCGAATTCCGAATTACACATATAACGAATGCAAACGAATCCGAATTTCCGTTTCCGAAATTCGGCAGCGGTAGTTCGTTCGAACGTTCGTTTTCATTTCTTATTCGTTTCGTTCGTTGAAGAAAAAAATTTTTCCCCTCAAAAGTCACTTTGCTGCAAACGAACAAACGAATGAACGAAACGAACAAGAAACGAAAATGAAACGAACGTTCAAACGAACTACCGCTACCGAATTTCGTCCGAATCCGAATTCCGAATCCGAATTGACTTTCACACCCGAATCCCGAAAAACAAAATAACACAAATCCGAATTTAAAACGAAACTAAACAAATTTTTTGGCAGTGCACATGTCTAGTATATCGTGAGCTGTAGCTCGCAGTATACTGAGCTTTGGGTCACGGAAGGATGGTAGTTTATGTCCTCCCGTGACCCTTAGGAGAACTATGGGGAAAAAACACTTACCCCCATAGTTCTCCTTTAGGTACCAGCCCTCTCTGTGAACTACAGAATAGACATGTGCAGAACAAAAAAGTTTGTTTTCAGACGAAACAAATGAAAACAAAAAACTTTTTAATTAATTTTTTTCAAAGGAAACAAATGTTTATATTGTTTCCAATGAGGCAGTGAGAAACCGCAGAACGAGGGGCGGCCGTATCGGCCACCAGCTCATTCTGCGCATGCGTGCCGCCTTTTTGGAGTAGTAAGATGGAAGCGTCCGCATGTTCGCCGTCTTGGTGTATACCAAGATATACTCCAAAATGGAGGCGCGCATGTGCAGAACGCGACGGCGGACGATATGGCCACTGCTCGTTCACGGGGGGACATCACCATCATGTGACGTCATACACTCTGCCTCCATGATGGCGGCAGGCATGTTCTGAAAGCAAATTTATGTATGACAAATATAGTTTTCGTATATTCGGGCATATAATAAATTTGTTATTTCGGATTTGGACGAACTGCCAAATGAAGTGATTTTAATTGATATGCAGGTGCGTCCAAATCTGAATGCACATGTCTACTACAGAACACTATGTTATGCAGAAGGGGAGTGTTCTGTAGCACCTAGGGCAGCGTTTCTCAACCTTTTTTCAGTCACGGTACCCTTACAAATATGCAAAATCTCAAGGTACCCCAGTCTAAAAATGTAAAAAATGTACAGGTTCTGGTATGCACTTTAAGGGGGGACCCCATGCAGAAACACCACAAATGCAGTCCCCCCTTCACATCAGAGTCATCTCTTCAAATCAGGAGCTCCCCTATTATATCAGGAGCCCTCCTTTACAAAGGAGCCCACTTCACATCAGAAGCCCACCCCGCTCAGACACTAGGAGGCCCCATTCACATCAGAGCCCACTCCTTTACATTGCAAGCCTCTCTTCACATCAAGAGCCCCTCTTTACATTAGGAGTCACCTTCACTTCAGGAGCCCCTTCCTTTTACATCAGAAGCCCCCATTCACATCAGAGCCCATTCCTTTCACATCAGAGCCCCCCTTTACATTACAAGCATCTATTCACTCCAGGAGACCCCTTTACATTAGGAGCCCCCTCCTTTTAAATAAAAAGCCCTCTTTACATCAGACCCCCTCATTCACACCAAGAGCACCCCTTTCATAACAGAGTCCCCCCACTTAACATAAGAAGCTTCAATGCACCATGGAAAGGCATAACACTGTACAAAAAGTTTGAGGTACCCCTGAAGAAGCCAGAACCCAGAAGCCATGGCACCCTGGTTGAGAAATGCTGATCTAGAGTAACAACACTGCTTTACCATATATACAGTAGAGTATCTATGGTGGAGATTTTATCACACCTTATTTCTGAAGTTTTAATCCCTCTCAAGATTTTATCTAAAATAGCTCATGGCTCAAAGGGGTGCAGTTTGTACAAATGAGCACCATCACTCAAATGAGTGCCAGGTTTATTGTATAGGTAGCTGTCAGAAATCATAACTAAAAGGTATGAAAAACTTAAAATAAGAAGGGATTTCTATATTGAATTTCTAGAAGTTCTATCTACTCCTAATATCCAGATCCATCTAGAAGATGTCGATAGGATGTACTTCTTCAATGCACTGACACAATTTCACTCAGCCCTGTGAATGTGCACTTGTGTCACAGCTCTCACAGACCCTTCCTTCTGAACTACAACTCAACATCTCAACAATGTAACATCATCATTGCTTGCTGGAAGCAATGCATGATGGGATATATAGTCTTGAGAAATCGAGATTGCATCACATCAAGCAGCAGGGAAAGAGACACAAAGCACACTGGGAATCCAGGAAGTCGATGAAAGTGATGGGCAGACGGAAGGCAGCACTAACTACATAAAAGGGATTTTTTCAAGTAAATTTTCATCGCATTATGAAAAAAAAACTTGAGTATGTATTCCTATTACAATGCTGATGTTATAACAGGAGAGGATATGCTGGGACTTTACAACTCATTTAACGCATTCTAAATAATCGACGTATTACATTACCATCAACGTTTCTAGTCCTCTTCCCTATGAAGATTTAATCCTTAGCTTTACATATCTATCATCATGCTTCGAGCTGACCTTTTTCTTATACATACTGTGTCATTTTTAAGTTTTCCGATCTTTACCATTGTACCTGTTGAGCTTACTGTCCAGACCTGATGTGCTTCTGATTCTGCTTAGAATGCAGTGTGATTCCCGTGCAGAACCTTCCAATTTAACTTCTTTTCCTTTTTTGCTCACTCCTGTGGGACAACGTCAGCAAAGGTCACAATAATACACGGCCCAAAGGACTTTAGGAATTATTCATTTCTCATACTCTTAGACCCTTTAGTACAGCCGACCATGTTTACAGAGCTGTCACTCACTTCCCATTAAAATGCTTTTCCTAAAGGTAGTCCAACCTTAAAGTGTGTTTCCACTTTGCAGTCACATTTGAGAAAACCCCATTGTATGTTTCTTATGTGTTCCCATTCACATGGCATACCTAAAAATATCTTGACTCATGGATTCATCGATTACATCCCTCTGTTAAAAAAAAAACCCCAATAAACACACGGACTGCGCAACATGGATTTATATGGCCACAGCAGCCCTTTATTAACTAAACAAAAGTTAACAGTTACCAAAAGTAATAATCAAAATAACATACAAATAAGTCATCTGAATGACTGATGGATCTGAGAAGGGGTCTTTGGGTGCCTATCAGCCAAAATATGGCCTCTACTAAAACCACTGCCATGTCCCCAGCCGCACCCCAACCAGTTTGAGGACAGATACTGCTCCCAAATTCCAAAGGGGCCAGGCCCCCTGAGAAATACCGACACCAACTGGTGGGAAGCGCCATAACAGCTGATGGCCCCTCAGTTAGTAACTGTCTCACATCTCAAAACCCCCTAACCCGTCAAGCTGCTGTGACATAGAAAAGACATTTCAACAACCTTCAACCGCAAAAAAAAATTAGTGGAGGTCTGGTAGGACAACCTGCTTCCTCCGTCGACTTTGCAGAAGTCAGCCCTTGCAGTCCCTTCCCATGCGGCTCCTCCCTGACACCTGACACCAACCTCCAATCAGGTAAGATCAACTAATTTACATTTTATTTAACCCCTTCTCTAGACACAATTCCTCCCCCCAGGTCGTTTTCTCCGTGTCTGTCTTTTTCAAAAAATATTTCTTGTTTTAGGTGTTTCTTTGGAGCAGGCCTTTGGGCAGACTGCAAACAATTTGAAAGCAAATGTCGAGGGGAACACAGTGGGGGCATACTATGCACAACACAAGCTCTAGATCTTTAACCTTTTGTTAGGACAGACAGTGTTCATATCTACTTTACAAGTGATAATGAGATATTCCAGCTTAGTACAGACAGAGTTGAATATGGTAAACTTTAACTCCCCACCCCCTCCTCAAAGAAGCACTCTGAGCAAATTTTTTATTAACCCTTGCAGTGGGGCTACCCCCACACTGCAAAGATTAACTGCTTGTTTTGGTCTAGGGAAGAACATAACAAAGTTATACTCACCCGGGCCAAAAAAAAAAATTCCCAGCCTCGGGGAGGATATGCTGCTGTCGACAGGTGCCCGACTAACTGTTGATACAAAAGCATTTCCTTCCTGAGGAAGGGAAAGTTTTTTGGGGGGCCTCCGAGATGTGTTGACTTCTGTCTCCTCTTCCTCAGTGATCAAACGATATCATTATAACTTTGTAGCAAATCACAAGATGAAAGGCTGCAGCAGGAGCTAATCTTTGTCAGACATTTGTGAACAGGAACTGCTCAGGCACCAAAATTTACATGATTGTGTTATGTCATGATGAGCTGACATCTTAGTCCAGGAAGTAGATGCCTGGATGCTGCCTAATAAAAGATGATTCTTTCCTACCGGTAAGAAAAGTAGAGGAAGGCATGAAGGCATTTTCAGAGGGAGTACCATGCACTTACACATTACTTGGCATGCATGCACTCAGGGGTGTCCTTTGCATTTTTGCCACCTGAGGCGGCAGGGGATGGGTGCCAATAGTGCACACTAACCAGGGGGGCAGGAATGGGTGTGCGTCCCGCTAACCTCCTGGCAACCAGCAATGTCACTAGTTGCCTGGAGCTGGGCAGGACTCCAGCCAGAGGATCCAAGGTTGCCCAGCTCTTAGCAACTGGGGACGCTGTGGTGCATATGGCCATGCCATTCTGCCTGCTGCCCCACATGTGACCCAAAGAGATGTTTTATTATAGGGAAAGCCCTGCATGCACTTACTGGGAAAAAATATTTCTGATACTAGGTCCACAGACTTACTGAACTACTTACTAAATAAGGTATTTAAAGGAGAACTATGGGGTGAATTAATTAAACCCATTCCCCAATTTGGAGCCGACGTGTGACATTGAAACTGTCACATGTCGGCTCTATTGATCAGGAAGTGATCGAACACATACCGCTGAGTTTTGGGTCACAGGAGGGGGTTAGTATATGTCCTCCTGTGACCCTAAAGACAACTATAGGATCAAAAGGTTACCCCATAGTTCTCTTTTAAAGCTGAACTCCAGGCACAGAAACTTTCATTGAAATATATTCCACAGTAGTGCCAAAGAATATTAATCAATTTTGTATGCACCAAATGCCTTTAAAACCCCCAGTTATTATCTTGTAAATGTAGCCGTGACATCCTTACTGTGCTGTAAATTACATGTGCATAGAGAAAACCTGTGGGAGAGGCCAAGCAGGTCCCACCCACTACAGGCTTACTGCAGAAAACTACAGGAAGGGGCAGAGACAAGACCAGTCACCATGCACAAGCAGAGAGAGCAGCAGTGACCGGTCTTTATTACAGGAAGCTCCAAGTTTCACTCTAGATTACTGCTTATTACTGATCTGGAAGTGTAACAGTCAGCCCAGAGGGAGTGGTAGGATCGCAGCTGCGGTTTTAGCCACACACCTGGTGTTAGATTGGCTCAGGTCGAGGGTTCACTTTTACACTCTGTATGGGTAGGAGTATGGTGGAACCCTCTATCACATCATATGCCAAACACAGGGGATGAGAGTGGTGCCAATGTATACTTCGTGCGAGTATAACTAGGTCACACAGATATGGCAATCACCACGAGGTATTTATGCGAAGCCCTCTTTTCCCTAGCAGTCAGCACTCAATGGGGTGCAACGACTCTATGTGGTTAGTATACACACTCTAGGTCTCTATGCATGAATTACAACTTAGAACAGGCAAGTCAATAAGAGTTATAAACAGAATGCAGGAAGCAATGTAGTATAACCCCTCTGCTGACACTCATTTAGTATCACCTCCACTGAGGCAGACTACTTGCGGTTTGGTGAGTGGTTAACATCCACTGGAGGGCAACAGCTGCGCTGCAGAAGAGACTCGACCAGATGATGCGGCTTCCTGGTAGATCAGAGAGGCTAGGCAGGGGTGGCAGAGAAGGGTTCCTGTGTAATCCCCGATCGGCAGCAGAGGCTGTGAAGAGCTGTACTTAGGGAGGTTTTGCTCCTGGAGTAGTAGGTTCAGGTGAGTCCTGTCGTAAGCGAGTTGCACTGGCTCGACGTTCGCAACACTAGAACGCCGAGCTACTGCAAGTCTCGTCATTTTGAGGAGGATCCTGTTGGGGGAGGAGCCGAGAGCGCCAGCCGACGTCTCGGTCTCCTTGTGACGTCACGCCGCTGTGTGGGGAAGCCGGCCCGCGGCCCAAAACGACGGCCACGGGAGAATCTCTCACAGGAAGAAATACACAAAGCTCACCAAGATTCAAGTAACAATACACATAGATCCTTGTATGAGGACAATATTAGTTTATCCCAGAGTTCATCTTTAAGAAGAATATGTGTAAAGTGCAGTAATCTAAAGTAAGCAATCTAATGCTAGTTGACTGAAGTCCCATCTCTGATTTCCGATTTGTTGCTGTAGGTCGCTGTTCTTTGCACATTATCATTTTTGCTCTCGGCATCACCTTGTTGAATAAGCTGAAAACTGCAATTGTAAAGAACACAAAAGAATACGCTGTACTTTTTTGGCTTTACTTCCTTAGTAATTTCATAAATATAGACCAGTGTCTCCAAGGAGTATGCATCCTTGATAACCATATGTTATATTTCCTATGCTGCACCTGTTCCTCTCGCATCAAGACGCTTTGTCCATAAAAGAAGAACATTTTGGAGTTTAAAAAGAGACAGAATTTGATTTTAAATTGCGCTATTGCTGTGATAAAAAGATATTTATGTGCAAATACAGCTGACATAAAGCACACACATACTCATCAGTCCTTCACAATAGGCTGTATTCCTGCACCTATTTGGCCCTCAATGTGGGCGCATTTTTGCCATGTTCCTGATAATACATAAGGCAAATGTGATTTAAAAAATAATGCAGCACCAAAAACAGCAACAAAAACTACAGTTCACATACCTTTTCCTAAGGTGTGTAGCAGCAGTGCAGATATATGTTGCAGCTTCAACCCAGTACAGAAAGGATTGTGGTATAGCACTAGGAGGGGGCGTCAATTCAACTCATGCAATTGGTAGTCAGTTGTTGTAGTCAGTACTTTTGTGCTCTGGAGTCCAGCTCCATAATGCCAGAGCTTAATGTAGAGCAAGGGTAGCCACATTGGCTCTCCAGCTGCGGTGAAGCTACAGATCCCACCATGCATCTGCCTTCGGGAGTCATGCATGTGGCTGTCAGAGTTTTACAATGCCTCATGGGAATTGAAGTTCCGCAACAGCTGAAGCCAAAGTTTGGCTACTACTTATGTAGAGGAACTCTACATAGACATGAAGATTCATAGTGCAGATTTCTGTGTCTGGGAGCCCTCTGTTTTTACAGCCTGGCTTGGAAAGCTTTGCACTTTCATACATGAAGCTGGAGGTACACGATGGATGGGGTGACCCTTAACTTCAAAAGGCCCCCTTGCACTCAGAAGGTCAGCCCAAAGGGCATTAGTGTAAAGTGGGAATTACTAATGACAATATTAACTCTACACATGGAAAATCAGCTCTCTTACCTCCTCTTGGGTCATCACACCACCATGTCTGGTCCACCTTCCACTCCCTATTCAGGACTCACCTCTTTCCCCTACACATTACTTATTTTTGTGTGAGCATGAACTACTAGATGGTACACAAATTGCTGTGTTGCATCTCCCCCAACTAAGATTTCTTTTTAATTTTCTTCAGTTTAACCTCCAGGCATCATGGGTTCCTGGCCCGTGTTTCCCTGGGAAGATGACCACGCTTCCTACTCATATGGCAAGGCCTACTTCCCTCCCAGATTTAGAGAATATGTCCTCTGCAGTACTGCTCCTCCTTCCAGCAACTAGTGTCCTTTCTGAAGATTGGAGTAATGTTTCCTCCACAGAACTGGCATCATCATGAGTTCCTGGGGGAACAGAATCCCTGATGCTGGATTCCTGAAACAAGGGCGAGGAGAAAAATTAGAATCAAGGGGAAAGGTAACAGTGGGTCCATCATGTGCCTATGGTGGAGTACTTTTAAGGTATATGCACCTTTGTTCTTGCCTGGTACTCACTGTTTTTTGATGGAAGTTGAACAATCACAACTGGACCTTCCACGCATCATTCTGACTCCAAGAGGGGCACATATTTTCTCATCTGTTACCCATACAACGAGTAAGGGGATTTTGATGTTTTGAAATGTGTGCAGCATTTCTTATTAGCAAATATAGACGTAGATCCTGGTGTGTATTGTTAGCATTAGATAGGCCTATGCAGAGCCCACCAATAACAGAGACATGATAGGAATGGCTACTGGATCATCTCCTTCTGATAAATGTAGTCCAAAACAAGATGGTGAAAGAACCTCCTTCAGTGTTGTATGTGTTAGGCTTTACAGCAGTGCACAGTCAGTCTGTATAATATCTATTCCATTTTTTTTTTACAGATGTCAGTAGCTTATGACAATCTTTATTGTGGAAAATTAAATTACTAGACCAATTTCAGTGTACTTGCACAACCATAGTCTTGTTGCCCAGTGATATCATTTCTGATCTATCATATTGGCTGGTTTTATTGAAGGGTATGTCAACTGTTAATCAGCTTTTCCTTGGTCAAAATTGTACAAATACAGCTTTTAAATAAAAACAGTCTAGCACTTTAATTTTTCTGCTAAAGTGCCTTGTTCAGTAAACGTGAATGATATTTTTGGCAAACAAGAAAGTAGTTTGGGTTTTCCTATGACAATCGCATCATTCCCTGTTAATGTAAAGATAGACCTGGTTCACTGCTTTTGTAGGCCACCCTGTTTTGACTTCCCGACCAGAGAATGGTAATTTTATACACATACTGTATGAAAAAGTTAATATAAAAGGAGCTGAGTACATTTAAATGTAAATCATGTATTGTCCATTCAAACATAGGTTTAACGTTGTATGACAGGTCCTCCTTCTTCTGTTCCACTTTTGTAAATATTTAGTGTAGATACATTTTAGTGAGTACCAGTAGTAGAGTATATCCTTACTTACTTGAGCATGAGTGTAAATGTTTGTTTAACAATCCTGTGTACTTTATTGAATTATGTATATCTTATCATTTCCATACCAAGCTGAATTATTTTGTTTACCCCAGCTTCCCAATGGCCAAATGAATGCAGTTCCAGCCAATCAATGTAAACTGCAGCTGGGTTCAGGAATGGAAAGGGCGCTGACAGGGTCAAAAATCCCTTTCAACAACGTGTGTTATATCATCTGACATATTAATCTGCGCTGCCAGAAGCAATAGCCATGAGTCACGTGCATGGCGTGTCCTTAAATAGAGTCTAGCGTTTCATGAACTC
This sequence comes from Nanorana parkeri, assembly GCF_000935625.1. NCBI lineage: Eukaryota > Metazoa > Chordata > Amphibia > Anura > Dicroglossidae > Nanorana > Nanorana parkeri. The sequence goes on along the minus strand of NW_017306761.1, from coordinate 854,606 downwards.
TGAAGGGAAAGATGCTTGAGGCTGCCTTACAGTAAAAAACTTTATATTAGCAGATCTCATGAATGTGCTTTTAGGATCAAATGGTGCACCCTGTCACAATAGGAATATTTGTATAAAACTCAGATCTAAATGGACAATTCCATTTGAAAACTTTGGTAAAACGCGTCTGTACAAGGACTAAACGTTCAAGCAGTGCTTTCATGGATCACTCTGCTTGGTCATAGGTTCCAGCTGGTAATCTTTTGGACTCAGATGCCTCTGTTTCTTTTTCTTCTTTTCCCTCTTTAGATTATATATGTTTATGCAAATGTTAATGTTCGTATTGCTTAAAACTTTATGTGAAGTGGTATGGTATATTTAATATAAAATATGTGCGCTACTTTTGGCCTCATCCAGAAATTATAACACATAATATAATCATAATACAATAGCATAGCACATACGCCAAAAGTTACTCTTATCCTGAACCCAACTCCTAGAAGTTCATTTGAATTGTATTCCTTAAAGTGACACTAAACTCAGGAGTTACATCTTAAAAATGCATTCAAGTACCTTAACTATTAACAAAAATGTATCTTATTTGTGTATCACTCGAGCAGCTGCTCGCGGTATACTGAGATGCCGCAGCTGAAGCGGATCCCGACAATTGTGCCGGGATCCGCCCAGCTGCGTGACTGACAGGTGGCTCTGCCTATCTAGAGGCAGAGCCAGCTGTACCTGCCCCCTCCCCGTCCGTTCTGCCAGTCAGCGCTGGCGGATCAGAGCGGGGAGGGGGGAATCCAGCCCCTCCCCTGCCACGGCAGAGAGCCGTGACAGGATCGAGAGGTGAGCGAACGCTGGTATGTGTTCGCTCACCTCCCGATCTACTGAGCCGACCTGTGACAGTCTCATTGTTTCAGGTCGGCTAGAACTATGAGGTGAGTGAAAAGCACTCACCTCATAGTTCTCCTTTAAAGACATACCTGCATGAACTGTTCTAAGTCTCGGCATCAAGTATAACTCCAACTTAGAAGATATATTCCGGCTAGGATAGACATTCCAAATGATTGGTTTCAAACCACAGAATAAATGGCTTAACTTGTGATTTGTTTATGATGCAGCCAGTGTTTTCAGCGTAAGGAAGCTATATAAGCACACAGGAAAAGACTGAGCACTCCCAAAACACCATTGCACATGATGGATGAACTGTAGCGTGGCCACTAAATCCATACATACATATGATTGGAACGCTCTGCTTGCTCTTACTCTTTTCCAAGTCCTTAACTTGGCCAAAAAAGCAGATGACAGACCAACAGGGTGTGCTTTTGTTTTTAGCAGTGATCTTTAAAGGAAGAATGTGAAAAATTCCACATGATGAGGAAATAGAGCTCTTTGGCAGGAAATTTCCATGTGTCCTGCTTCTCTTTTACATTAATTGGGTATGTGTGATGCCATTGTTCATTGTAGAGCTCTAGCGAGATGCAAAGGATTTTGGAATAGCCTCATAAAGCGATGAATCCTCACGCTGACAGCTATTATGAGGAGTCATGTGAAGAATGGACAGGAAATGTTAATACGGCCCGCTCTTAAAATTGGTCTTCTTCTTCCATTCAGCCGTCGTACGGTTTTATTAAACCACAAAGAGAATCACAGATGATTCCTTGTTAGGTTTGCGAGGCCATGTTATATTAATGGAGCAAAGTGATCTAGATTAGAGTCACTTAAATCATCAATAATATGCTGTTCTTTGATCTACTTTAAGGTTTTTCACCATGTAAAGTATATTTAAAAAAATACAAAATTCTATGTTGTATTGATAAAGTCTTAAAGAGGGTTTTCACTTGGGGTAATTTTTTCATTACTCAAACCAGGAGAAAGAAGTACATTTCTTTTTATATTTCATCTTTTAGAAAAAAATAAATACATTCACACTTCTATATAAAAGAAAAAATATGTTTTTATTCATTTTTTTTGCATTGGAGCCAGTAAGGTATTGCAACCATGGTCAGGGGGTAGAAGGTTACTCTGGCTCCTGCAGGTTCTTCCCCCCATTAATGTTTGTATCACAGTATGATTGAAGAAAATAGGTCACCAGCACTCCATAAGGCAAGAGATGTGACATCTCTTGCCTTGAAGAAGGGACCCTGTGTGGCCCCGAAACGTCGGCTCATGTTGGATTTCTGTGACATCATTGTCCATTAAAAGGACTCATTCATTTTAACTTATGGAGTGCTGGTGACCTATTTTCTTCAATCTTGTGTTTTGCACGGTGCCATCCGTGAAGTTACTTCGAGCACCATTTATTTGATTGTTGGCCGGGACTGCTGAAAGGTGTGCGGAGGGCACCTCCATCAATTGCATCTGTATCACAGTATGGACATTCAGTACATGGATGGGAGGCAGAATGAAAGGACTACAAGTGCAGTGATGTCACCACACTTGTATTCCGTTAAGAAATACAAGGCCCTCTGCTGCGATGGCTGATGCTATGTGCAGTTTCTCTAATCACAGTTCCTGTCAAAGAATATTTGAATGGATGATGCAGTTGTGTAGGCAGAATTCAAAAAACAACACAAGCCTGTGGAGAGAAGAACCCCACCATTCAGGAAAATGGGAGTGTGCGATGGGGGTGGGGTGAAGGTTGCAATGTTACCATGTTTCATGTTACACGCTGAATATGGGTGTAACAGTTAACATCGTCAGAAAAGTAAACTTATCCTTTATATTTATATTGAGATCTTTAGCCATTAGCAGGTCCAACGTAAGAATGCTAATGGAACATCTTTAACAGAGAACTATAACCAAACTATACCCAAGCTCAGCATTTAGGGGTCTATTGCCCGCTATATGCTGAAAGCACAGAGCCACGCTGCATCTGGGAAAGGTCCCGACAATATTGTTGGGATCCACCCTGCTGCCTGATTGACAGCTCAGCACTCCTCTCTAGAGCCAGAGCCAGATGTGTTTGCCCCCTCCCCTGTCTGTCCCTCCAATGAGCCCTGGAGGAAAAAAGAGAGGGGAGGGGAGAATCCCTGTGGGAAGCAGTGACCGACAGGCAACATTCTCTGCAGGGAGAAGCTGTGAGCTGATGATCAGCGGTTTGTGATCGCTCAGTTCTTGAGCTATAGAGCCGGGATGTGACAGCTGCAGTGTCACACACCAGCTCAAACTATTAGGAAGAGTACATTTTACTCTCCCAATAGTTTTCTGTTAATATTGCTCATGTCATTTAAAAAAAACCCAATGAGGCAATGGTAGATCATTAGGGCTTACATCAAATTATTCTTTGGATAATAGCATTGGCGTTTGGGTTGTTTGTATATATCCTGTACTATACTTTACTAAGATATTGTGCAGTGCTTTCCAACAACACTGAGCCATTTGCAACTGCGCCTGCCCCCCAAAGGAGCTCACAATCTAATTTTCCTGCCACACTAAGGCCAATATAGAAATCTGGTTTTAGAGTGTTGGGGGAAACTACAACCCCAACACAAAAACAGGGAGAACATACAAACTCCACAAAGAATGGCCCAGATGGGATTTTAAGTTAGGACCCAAAGCACTAACTTTGCTCATGATGAAGTCAGTCTTTTTTGGCCTACAGGTGTATCTTTCTATGAAAAACCCTGTACAGGTCCCCCAACCCTTTCCTTGGCCTTTATATCATTTCCATATCATTAATCCTTTATCTCTACAGAGCTTCTCATTGCACCTGCACACTGGAGCACATGCACTAGGAAAAAATGGAATACAAGCCGGTTTAGTTTGCCTGGGTATCATTATTATTATTATTACTATACAGGATTTATATAGCGCCAACAGTTTGAACGGCGCTTTACAAAATGAGGACCGTAAATAATTGCCAATTTTTCTATTTGAAGGAACAGAGAATCATTACCCTATAACACAAAGTGCCTGAACAATGACCCTGTTGGCACTATCCCCAGGTATTTTTTCAATGAAAGGGTTATATTGAAGGAAAATGAAAATTACTTTTAAAAGTACATTAACATGTTGAATCCTATATGAGATGTAAGTGATTGCGTTTCTTTACCCTTTAAACATATGTGAATGTAGTTAGCCCTCTAGCTTGGTCTTTAAAATTCTGTCTTCTGTTTTTGCAGGTTTTTTTTGGCTAGATGTAATCCACGTGGCAGGTGCAGGTACCTTGCTCCATGCCTCAGTATTGTTATTGGTCACTAGTGAACTGATTACTTTAGCTGCATTCTTCCATATTACATCAACCCAGAAAAATAATCTACATTATCGTGTACAGTTCCTTGGCACGTCTGAACAATGCTTCCATCGTATAACAACAAAACATATTCGTGATGTATTGATTTTATTGTGTTTGGTGTTTTATTCGCCATATGTTATTTGTTGACAGGTTTATAGAACATGTTTAATTATAATGAAAAATCTTCAACAGTTTAGAATGTTATTATATGGTATTGTCTAGATGAGTGATATCCATTCATGGCAGCTCTAGTACTTGTCACTCAGTAATGGCTTTTTGTTTGTTTCTTTTATCCTGCTGGACACTCAAGTAACAAAATGGTTTATGTTCTTAATTAAGTCTTTGTGTCAATCCTCTTGCATTTCCTTACACATCATAAACACACTCTTGGCCAGCGGTGCAGTACTTGGGATAGGCGGTAACCCATTGTCTGAACTGTTGTTTGTACAGAGTAAACACAGATGTCTCCTCATGGATCACTAAGCAGTTGGCTGTGGATTCTGCTGACCCTCTCACCCAAATATCTCCATGGTCGGTCAAAGAGCGCTGCTAAAGAATTACTCAGTTGACATGTATTTTTTTTAACTTCATCATTTAATTTAAACCTTTACTGTTTGCTGTAAACTTAAACTGCATTGACAATTCTGGAGACAGTACCATGCAACGTAGACCTGTGGCGGGAGGTGATCTGGAGTGCTCCTTTATATTTAGGTGTCTCCTTGAGGAAACAGCAGAAAACATGTTCGTGCTAGACACATTGTTCCCAGTATGCAAATTATATAGAGCATGCGTCCTTTTGTTCTGGTAACTTTATCCAAGTGGTATTAAACCCTAATTAAAACAGCTTTACAGCTTGTTTGATCTTCCATGTTGTTTTCACTCTTTTGTTATACCTAATAGCATTTTTTTGCAGTAGCTCCTATTACTAGTGCTACGCCTATAGAGCCACTGATAAGTGCACAACCCCCTTCCAATGGCCTCCACAAATGCCACCAACTGCTGATGTGCACAGACTGCACCAAGAAGCAGGATCTGAATGGGACTTCCGATCCTCCCACCTTCCCATCCACCTGCTATGAGTGACATTTAAAGTCTATTTCCACTTTTGCAATCATATTTGAGGAAACCCCTCTATATGTTTGTTAGGTGTTCCTATTCACACAGCATACCCAAAAATATATATATATTTTATATTTCTTGCCTTTAGATGTTTTGTTGCAGCAGGCAATGTGGCTGATTCTAGGTTTTTCTGAGCCTGGGCAGTAAACAAATGTGTTTGTCGGTATATTTAAAACGAATAAGGTACCAGTGATTAATTGGGCTCATTTTGGGTGCACTGACCTGATTTTGTCTATTAAATTAAAGCACAGACTGCACACACATACCGGGAAGCACATTGATACATGCTTTGTGTGTGTGAAGCCAACCTTAGGTCTTTTCTGTGTTCTGCCGTAAGTGTACCTGCCCTATTTGTCTATTTAGTTGGGCGGTGAACTAGTAGATGTGTGGATAAGGACATACCTTCAGATTGCTCTATACACCTTTAAAAGCCAGCCACCTTTAAAAGACTACAGCTAGCATGTGGGTCTGTTTGATACTAATTTTTTGTGTCTTTTCCAAGTCCCTGCTCTTGTTATCCTTTCCCTGAAGTGTTTCTTGTTTCCCAGTCTTTGCCAAGTGCCTTTTCCTGTACTCGTGGCTCTGACCCATAGCCTGTTTTACTCCTAGTTCCTGTGTGTTCCCACCTTTCTCTTTTAGATTCCTGATGCTTCTATTACTACCCTTGACCTTTTGGATTCCCTGGATTTAAATGGCTTGCTTGACCTGACCTTGCTAGAACACCTCCTGCCCTGACCTTGGATTTGTTTCTGGCTACATCCCTGCTCAGACCTTTGGCTTTGACGCTTGGGACCTTGTATACTTGCCTTAACTACTCCACAGTTCCTAGCTTCCCTTCACTGGAAAATGGCCTCCTGATAAGGTCCAATAATCCGGAACTTCTGATATCTGGCACTTAAGTCCTGGGGTACTCAAATTCTAGTAACGCACATGTGTCCTTAAACGGCTGCCAGAGGGGAAACATTCCTCGCATGTAGTCATCAGACCTTAACAGAGACTTGACCCTTACATACATTTGGGCTGTGTATGGATACTTTTAGTCCAAAGGCAACTTAATATGTCTAGACATGAAATCTTTATTCTATAACAGCACATCAAGAAAGAGTTGATTGCATACAATGCTACACTCTCCACCTTGCATTCAATGCCAATTGCATACAATTGAATCAAACAAATACATATCCTGAGCAATTGGCTGTAATGAAAGCTGGGCAAGGGTTAAACATTTCCTGTGTCCCTCTGCTGTCTTGCCGAATCCTGGGCTCTATTTCAACCTTGATTCAGAGGAGTCTGGTGGAAGATTATATCATTTTTACTGCAAGGCTTTGCTGTCTAGCGGGAGGAATATTTCTAAGTATCATATTTATCAAACAGACCTGCTCGCAGGAGACAGAGTATGTGTAAGAGAGAAGGTAAAGGAGAGAGAGTGTGAGAGACAGCTCAGGAGAGAAATATATAACACCGAGAGGCCACAGTGCCCCTTCAAGCCTCATTTTTCACTTTCTTTCACTTTACACTATTACATTTGAAAAGTTTATATCATTTTTTTCCTCTTTTTATGGAAGGTTTGCTCTTGAGAGTTTTTTTCATAAGGTGGTGCAAAGAGCAATGGCGAAGTACAAAGTACAATAACCCATGGCAGTCATTCAGAATTTCAGTATATTATGGACAAAACTTTCTGCTCTGCCGGTTTGCTCTTTGCCATGTTAAAAAAACAAAAGGTTGAGTGTATGCTATGGAAACATGAAAAGTGTATTTAGTTCTCAATACAATCTCCCGGCTACCCATACCTTCCCCTATATGCAACTACGTCACTTCGTCTCACATAATATTACTCAACCTTGGCAGGAAATAATCTACTCCCCCATGGCACCACTGCTCTCGTCCCCCCAATCCAAGCTACCACTGTCCCAAATAGCAAAATGTATTACTAACTGTGACTGACTCCTCTAATTTGGTTCCGACCCATATTAAACGCTGGGCCGAATTCCTAAACGTACCTGTAGAAGAGACGATTTCAATGGTAGAGCGGGGATGGGGACAGGTTCGGAAGGCTATAATAAATGAGTTGTGGCGTGAAATTTATTTTAAAACTGTACACAGAGCATACCATGCATTCAATATACCTGGTAAGACTATTCCCTCCAAATGGTTAATTGCCTGTCCGAAATGCCAACATCCCTTACCAGACCTTACACACCTACTATGGTCCTGCCCCCACGTACAAGCCCTATGGTCTACAGCACTGACCTTTATGAACGCCCATTCGGGTAAAACAAGACCGATGTCCCCAGCCTTTTGCCTGTTGCATGCCCCCCTCCTCTGAGACTGTTGTATCCCCCTCTCCGACACGATGGGAACATCTGTGTCTACTGACGGCAAAAAAAACTATCCTGTTTCACTGGATAACACCTGACCCCCCCCCTCCATGGCCACCTTTTCGATCCCTTCGAGCTCCTGGACAAACTCGATACCAAATTTAACCAAACCCTTACCAATAGGTTTTTCGATACATGGACATCCTTTGTGGTGGATGAGTTACCGCTGCAACAGTTGCAAGACTTGATGTCCATCTTTCGATTCTCCAAATGGTACCTTGAAGCGAAACTCACAAACTCCCTGGGGCCCCTAAACGTCCTCTGAATCGTTCATTCATGTTCCCTTCACTTGTTATTCGACAAGCTTTACATTCCTTATCACCCCCAACCTACTCTTACCTCTCTGGCGAGGAGGTACTTATTTCCCCCACGGTTCTTTACCTACAATCTTCTCCCTGGAGATATAACATTGTTACCACGCAATTTCACCTGATTGTATGTACACTTGTTTGCTTTCATTGCCAGTTATATGTCTTTTTCTTTCTTCTATGTATCTCATTTGGTTAAAAAAAAATATATATATACAATGTATGTACATCGCAGATACAAACTGTTGGTTGTTACCTGCATCTAGCCTATACATGACTGTACTGCTTATGTTCTAATCTAAATATAGTGTATTAAGAGATAGAAGCACAATACATCAAAGATATAGTAAGGTTCCATAGCACATCATAAGGTAAATCTGGACTGAGATGGAGCCCTGATAGCTGAGAGAGTGGCATTTTAATGGGGCATCCAGGCTTCTATGCATTTTAATTTTGTTTAAACATAATTGTGGTCTGTTGTGACGGTCTTGTGTGAGGGTTGGGTTGGTCGACTACTTAATCTAATGCTGGTGGTCGAAGACACTGACCTTGAATATTCCAGCCACCTGAAGAAAATCCCTGCCCTCTCTAAGTTTAGAGGTTGTCACAGTTTTATTGTCAGATATGCCTTGCCAATCGTTGCGTTGTTTGTTACCGTTTAGCCCCTAAAATGTCCGGCACTCAGGGGAAGGGCAGGTACTTAGGTTATTGATCAGTTATGGTTAGGGTACTCAGTCATTCAGTCACTGACCCTATTTGTGCTCTCCTAACAGTGCTTGGCATTCCCACTTCTTAGTTTGCGTCCTAAAATTAAAAAGTCAACAGGTAGACCCCCTGTACCCAATAATGACCAAACGTGTAGGCTTTACATACACTTTAGCCAACCTTTTTGGAATCAGTGCTTTAGCATACCTATTGGTCATTAAAACAACTCATCACATTTTTTAGATCAATACAAAGTTGATTGGGGGGTGACTAAAGGTCTCGAACACATGAGCAGAAGTCTCTTGGTTCCAGTGTTCCTGGGACATGCTGGAATATAAGCTTTAGGTGCCTGCTATTCATATATACTACAAGTTTACGTATTTTAATGTAAGTGCTGGTGCATTTTATTAGAGACAGTAATATGGTAGTGGTGGATAAATGAGGTTACAATGATTTCAAAATTCTGTGACATCCCTTCTACTGTGCTTGAATCAGTCAACACACCACATATCAGAGCTATATATCTGAAGTGGTAATTCTTAAGTGCAGTAACACATAATAACCATTCACAACCCCCCTGGTGCTGAGCTGACTTTAGATACGTTAAATGATTGGGTAATATAGGTGTTTACACTTATACATTAACACTTGAAAATGAGAACTCTTTTTCAATAAGCCTGTCTGTTTTAATTCTCATTGCAATCTCCTACCTTCATAAATGGCAGGCCATGCAAAGTAGCATTACTTAAATCAGAGGGCATAGAAAGATATTTATCACAGGTATTTATATAGCGCTGACAAGTTACACCGTGCTTTACATACATTTCAGTACCTGTCCTGAAGGAGATTATACTTTAAGATCCCTATCTCACATACTAGGGCCAGTCATACTACCAGCATATCATTAGAGTATGTGAGGAAACCAGGATTTGAACCGATGACTCCAGGACTGTAAGGCAGACGTGCTGACCACAAACCCCAAATGAAGTTACCTAAAGATGCTTGTGCAATGGCCAAATATCTTCTAGGATAAATTGGTTTAAAGCTTGTTTAGTCTGTGTATGGGTCTTAGAATGAGAGATATACATCGATCAGCCATAACATTGTCTAACATTGAGTAGGTCCCCTTTGTGCTGTAAAAACAGCCATGACTCCTCGAGGCATGGACTCCACCAGATCTCTGAAGGTATGCTGCGGTATCTGGCACAAGCCATCAGTAGCAGATCCTTCAAGTCCTGCAAATTGCGAGGTGGGACCTCCATTGATCAAGTTTTTTATTCCGGCACATCCCACAGATGTGTGATTGGATTTAAATCTGAAGAATTCGGAGTACTGTGAAGTTAACACCTCAGACTCTTTGTTGTGTTCCTCAAACCAGCCTTGAACCATTTTTGCAGTGTGGCAGGGCATATTATCCTGCTAAAAGAGGCCACCAGGGAATACCATTTCTATGAAGGGGTTTACTTGGTCAACAACAATGTTTAGGTAGATGATATGTGTCAAAGTAACATCCACATAAATGGCAGGACTTAAGGTTTCCCAGCAGAACATTGCCTAAAGCATCACATTACCTCTGCAGCCTTGCCTTCTTCCCATAGTGCATCCTTATGCCATCTCTTCCCCAAGTAAGCAACGCACACATCTGGCCATCCACAAGATGTAAATGAAAGTGTGATTGTTTAGACCAGGCCACCTTCTTCCATTGCTCCATGGTCCAGTTATGATGCTCATGTGCCCATTGTAGGCGCCTATGGTGGCAGACATGGGCAAGCATGAGCACCGTGACCAGTCTGTTGCTAAACAGCCTCGTATGCACCAAACTGCGATGCACTGTGTTTTCAATAATACAAAATCACCTGCACTCCATACAGCGTACAGACCTTGGATGAAAGGTTGGTGCTTGAAGTGACAATACGGATGGCATCATATTATGCACTGTGTTTTCAGACACCTTTCTATCGGAACCAGCATTACGTTTTTTTTGGCAATTTGAGCTACAGCAGCTCCTCTATTGGATCGGACTACACGGGCCAGCCTTCGCTCCCCATGTTTATCACTGATCTTCGGCTGCCTATGGCCCTGCCACCAGTTCCTTCCTTGAACCACTTTGGTAGGCCCTGACTACTGCCGATTGGGATTATCCCATAAGAGCTGCCGTTTTGGAGTTGCTCTGACTGAGTTGTCTAGCCATCATAATTTGGCCCTTAACAAAGCCACTCAAATCCTTACTCCTGCCTATTTATTCTGCTTCCAACACATCAACTTCAGGGGAAAATGTTCAATTGCTGCCTGATATATCCCACCCACCTCCAGGTGCCATTATAACAAGATAATCAATCTTTTTCACTTTACCTTTCAGTGGTAATAATATTATGGCTGATCGGTGTATTAGCACAAAGGCTGCATCAGTTCCTCTTCCATATAACCAATTTGTTTGCACTTGTAAAGTATTGGTAAGTAACAATTGTTTTGAACAAATACAGCTATCAGAAAATGGGAAAAGAGAAACATATCTTGATCTGCTTGTGTATGGGCATCTCAACATGGTGAACATAAGGCATCCCACACTGTCTGGAGAGTTCAGTATTTTTAGCTGAATGATCAGTTAGTCAACAAAGGTCTGTAGAGATGTTAACAAAACTGCCTTTTTGCCCATTTCATTCTGTCCTCCTTTTACCTTTTTTATTTTCCTTTTTTTTATCCTCATCTTTCTTTTCTGTCTCTTTCACTGGCTTCTTAAAACTCCCTTCACTTTTCCCCTTTTTTTCACCAGCAGGAAAAAAACATCTGGTCTCACTTACAAGTCAGATCTCAGAACTCCCAAAGGCAGAATATATTCCCCTCCTGCCTCTAAATCAGACCCAAGCAGTCGTAAATCACACAGCAGGCTTATTTATTAGACATAGTTTTGGGCCACTTCAAGCATGGAAAATAAATTTAACCAAAGAGTTCTGAAGCAATTTTCTTTCACATCTCTGTGGGATTATACTGGGAAAGGCGGAGGGTTGAGGGGGTTTCTGGCGGTCCCGGCCAAAGAGCCAAACTCAAAGACTGATGGCAGGTCGAGGGGGCAAAGAAATTATGGGAGACAGTCTTCAAAAGACCCCCAGTGCACCTTAAATCAAAACACTAAACCCCTGTCACTTCAAGAGATCTGCTCAAGTAGGATTTAGTTTGGCAGGAGAGAAGAAGGTTTAATCATATTCTCTCTTCAGTGGGAAGTGGTTTGTCTCCATATTGTATTTTTCTACAAAAACCCCATTTAGTGTTAAGGGAGCTGCAAAGGATCCTGGGAGTATATCCAATGTTAGTATATCTGTTTTCAACAATCTGTTTTTTTCATTCAGTAGTGTTTGAACTTCTATTATGATGATCAGGAGCTGCAAAGTAAAGTATGGCTTCCTAAAACAGGTAAGGTATTTAAAAGCCATCACTTCAAATCCAAATCCAAAAATCAAGGTGAATATTATTTCTTTTAGGATAGTGGTTTTAAGCCCCTGTGACCAACTATACACCTGGAACTTATTGTTCCTTTAGTTCCTCCATGGAAACTGGCTTGCCATCCTAGAGGATTGGTTTCTGCAGGAGTTGTCAACAGAGTAGGCTTCGTCTACAGATGAAACCTGAAGAATAAAGTGTCTTGGTTGCCCACAGGAGCCAGTCATATTTTCACCACATAGAGAATTTAAAAGATAATTGGGTTTCTCGGAGCAAAGCCAGATTATTTCATACATAAAACTTGGTGATATGAAAAGGTTAACATTCAGAGATAGGGGACGAAACAGTTCACAAGTTCATGAAAACTGAAAATAAAAACATTCTGGTTCTGGGAAGTGATAATTTTCTGCAAACTGGTTACTTTCTGTCTGTCACCACACTGGAAGACACCAGTTGTAGTATGGAACCTTTAAAGTGTCCACACAGAGAATAATAATTATTGACCAAGAATGGTTGTATTTCACTTTTACTTTTTTCTTCTGATAAATGGCTCCTGTATGAGCTACAATTATTTTTTGAGGCTGACAGATATTTTCTTAGATATTGAACAGCTGGGATGTACACTGTACTTATTCAGGGTACACCGTGGTTTGTTATGGTGGTGGTTTTGCTGTTGTTACAGGGTGGCTCCTACTAGCACCTAAATGATCATGTATTGGAGACATAAGTTACATATTACCACATACAAAGCCAAGAATGGGAAGTATTGAGTAGATTAAACTGCACACGTGTAGACCTACTCATTTAAGGTATCCATGCTCCCTCGTCACAAGTGACGAGGGAGCATGGAGAGGGCTTCCCGGCCAAACAGAAAGCCCAGCAGTGTGTAATGACCAGTTGCCTGGCTTCCTGATACCGGAAGCCGAAGTATCGGGCTAGGCATCGGAGCATTTGGTGAGTACGAGTACTCGCCCAAATACTCGGCACCGATAGCGATAGTAGTATCAGAATCGGTGCACCCCTAGTTAGAAGGAAGATAAGTATTAGTTTACATGAATGGTTTTCATGGAGGTTAAGGTATTGTGCTCTAAGATCTCTGCACCAGAAACTACCAGTGCCCAACTCCCAGTGTTAAACGCTAATTTATTGTATATACCCTTGAAGAAATCAAGTGCCCATACGTATGTATCCACCGTTCGAAAGAAAGGTCTAATGGTTAGCCAATCTCCAAACAAGTGACTTCCAATTAATATCTGCATGTACCTTCATCCGTATTTATCTCAGTATAAAATTACGTACAATAGAATTGTGTATAAAGCATGTGTATAATAATAGATATTTATTCCCCAGCGGGATATACCCAAACATCAAAGCCACTGAAAGGCCCTGGTCTCTATTGTGCCGGAGAATAAAAATGTATGTAGAAGACACTGTTTTTGAGGGTCATGCTCCTTGAAATGAAAAGAATCTGTGGTATTTGAAAGAAATGTTATTTTCTTGCCTCTAAACGCTCCTTTCCCTGCTTGTCAGACCTGGGTTAATTGGAAGTGATTGGGTCTGACAGAGAGCATTATAACTCAATGCATTGAAATGCTATTTATCAGAGCCTGTAATAAGGGCACATCAGGAGCCAAACCACACACAAGAACTTTGATAACACTGGTTATTGTATGGCACGGAGCACAGTGGGAAGGACGGGCTGCTTATAGAACACAGATGAGGATTTAAAGGTGCTATTGTTCATTTCAGCTCTAAATGGTGCAGTCGGCGTGAATAGACCTTTTAGCTCTTATGCAATCTTCAATCTTTTAATATATGAAAAAGATGTTTTATCTTCAGTGTGTCACGTTTTAAATGGCAGCTCACATACCTGTTGACGAGTTCCATGTCTTTCACATATCGATCTCTGAAGACACATCAAACGGTGGATCCTGTAGTAGAAACTGATCCCAACAAAAAGGCTGTTTATAGATTGGGATTTTTTTGATCTATACTACATTTTGTGAATAGGCCGTACAGCACCCCTTCGGTTCTACTGAACCGAAGGGGTCCTGGGGCCGAAGCTAGCTGAAGGATCGGCCAAGGCTACGGCCAGATCCTTCGGCAGCTTCGTGACTAGACCCCATAATTAAAGCTAAACTCTGGAAAAGCAAATATTATCCTCATACAAGAGTCATGTGTATTCTTCCTTGAGTCTTGGTGAGCTTTGTGTATTTTTTCCAGATCTGTGCAGTAATCCAGTGTGAAACTTGGAACTTCCTGTAATAAAGGCCAGTCACTGCTGCTCTCTCTCCTTGTGCAGGGCGACTGGTCTTGTCTCCGCTCCTCCTGTAGTTTTCTGCAGGTAGCCTGTAGTGGGTGGGCCGATTGTGCCCCTTCCACTGATCTGCTCTCTACACAGGCTATGTACAGCACAGAGATGATGTCACTGCTATTTTTACAAGGTAATATTTGGGTCTGAAAAGGCTTTGTTACAGTCCATGTACCCATTGCACTCATGACCGCTCATCCATCAGAATAACATGGGTGCATCGGTAGTCAACGGATGGCCACCGCCTCAGTGATACAAATGGATATGGACACCGGCACTCCAACAGCAGGTAGAATACGTCTATTTATTGACGTACATGCAAAAGAAGTAGCACAGCACACTCAGTGTGACGTTTTGGGGTCACGCAGGATCCCCTTGTTCTGCCTGATGAAGGGGATCCTGCGTGACCCCGAAACGTCGCATTGAGTGTGCTTTGTGGTGCACACACACTGGATTTATATCCTCTGTGGCAATTGAGAAATATGTTTGAATTAAAGTTTTTGTGCTTTAAAGCTGAAGGTAGTAAATGAGCAGATTTAAATCTGTTTTTTAGAAGTATAATTACTTGCATCCGACTTGATACAAGCTTACTGCCCTGCGTAGCAGGACTCAGATTGAGAGATAGGCTGCACGTTGAGCCAATCAGGGCTTTTAGTTTAACAGTGGCAACATGCTCACAGGTGGAGGGACCTGTGATAGTCCCTAATTGTTCATTCAATTGGTTGTGGTAGGTTAAGTGGCCAAGCTGTAGTGCTAAGCTGCATTAAAAAACCTGAGGTTACCTACCTAGCTGTGATGTTTGACCCGGTTCACAAATATGGCTGAGCAGAATTACAAATGTTTTGGCAGTTACACTAGTTCACATGTTTGTATTTCATCAGTGTATGTATCTGCTTGTCTGCTGCAGATTAAATACACTGGCCGAGAACAGCTATGTACAGGCAGTGATTATCACATGATACCAGGGATCCAAACCTGAAAGAAGCAATTTTAGAGAGGTGCCCTTCTCATTGGAGAACTTCAGGTCCCCTTCTGCTGATTGACAGCAGCAGTGGGCGGGTGCAATAGCTAGTTTGCTATTGGCTATTGCAAAGTGAAATAGCCAATATGAATCTAGCTATGCATTCCTATGCTGGTTTATTTATTTTTTCCTGACTAACAGCGGCCGGCAGCTCCTATGTCATAAAAAAATAACAGAGCAGGGAAAGGTTTACTCTGCTCGATCGAGCAGAGTAAACCTTTCCGATGGCAAGTGTTTCTCTCACGGGCGGCCGGGAGCCGCTATCTAATAGCGGGAGACTCCCGGATCATGCGGGAGAGTTGGGATGTCTGTGATACATGTTTTCAGAGCTATCAGATTTTATCTGTGTATTTAAACTATATACTATTAGGCCCCATTCACACTTGGCGATTCGCAAATCGCGATTTGCATTTTGCGCGATATCGCGCGATTTGTCGCTCGATATCGCGCAAATGCTTGCATTGAGCAAGCTTGAATCGCGGCTAAATCCGCTCCAAAAAGGGTCCTGCTGTAGCGACACACGACCCGCGACAGCAGGACCCTTTGCCCCATTGAGAAGCATTGGAGAGCGATACCGCGCGGTAAATTGCCGCGATATTGCTCAATGTGAACGGGGCCTAACACAGGGGTAGGCAACCTTAGCAATCCAGGTGTGGTGAAACTACAAGTCCTATCATGCTACTGCCTCTGGAAGTGATGACTGTGGCTGTCAGGGTCTTGCAGCGCCTCATGGGACATGTGTTGGGGTCGCCTACCCCTGCAGTAACATGTTGGCAGTCACCTAGTTTTGTTCAGCCCATGGACTGAACAAGTGGAATCACTTAATTCTCCCATCCATGCTTAAAGGAGAACTATGGCCTAACCATTTTTGGTCATAATACTATTCAGGGTCACAGGAGGACATATACTGATGTCCTCCGGTGACCCAAAACTCAGTATATAGTGGGCTGTTGCTATATGCTGAGAGCGCAGAGTCGTGCCGCAGCCGGGGTGGATGCCGACAATACTGTCGAGATCCACCCCACTGGCTGATTGACATCTGACTCTGCCTATCTAGAAGCAGAGCCAGCTGTGCCCGCCCCCTTCCTGTCCATTCCTCTGCTAGAGAAACAGAGAGGGAAGGGGGTAATCCCCATGGGGAGCGGTAACTGACAGTCATCGCTCTCTGCAGGCAGAGGATCATGAAGTCAGCGATCGGTGGTATCTGTTCGCTGACTTCCTGATCAATAGAGCCGACCTGTGACAGCTTCAGTTTTTCACTCACCTCATAATTCTCCTTTAACAGGTGCAACTGTCTGAATACCTCAAGAGTGATTGCATCTGACTGGATGCAGTCACTGTTCAGATGACAGTTTTGCACCCGGCTCCTTTGATTTTTCAGTTGATTTTTGTTGAGCTGGATGGTGTTGATAGGGCCACTCACGGGTCAAAATTCGTCTGATTCTCCTGGAATTGGAAAAAAATTGAGCCACGCGTGGCCAGCTTTTGACTTGCTCGCGATCATGTGGTTTATTATGATTTATTCGATAATCTATTCATTTCTACTGGTAAAGCAGAGATGAATAGGGTAACCCAACTCTCTTAATCATTGTCTCATATGCACAGGTTAGTAGATGTTCATGCTGGGCAAAAGGAATCTTATTCCGGCAAATTCCGGCATTGCCAGGTCAGTTGCGGCAAGTTGCCAGGTATGGGTTCGGGTGAGTATAAAAGTTTTTTTTTTTAGCACCTAGACAAAAATGAGCACCTAAAGAACATTGTTGCCCAGAGCTCTTTAAAACACTCAACCACTATACAGCTATACTCCGTTCTCTGAAAAGTGATCTGCAATGGATTGCTTCTCAGAGGGTGGTGAAGCAGTGGCTGCCCGGCGTTTAGGAGGCGATACTGCCGCTTCCTGAATGCAGGGCTTTTTTTTTTTATTCCAATGGGATTTTTTATTGAAATACTGCACCACAACCATGTACCCACATTCTTGCAGTGTAGTCCCATTTATTCCAATTGTCGTGCTTGACAAGCAACACCACTTGCTAAAAGCGACATGCGGTATATTGTTTGCCACGCCACAATGCACTCCACTGCATGCCACTGTGTGGCCACAGTGCTACTATTTCAGTGGTAGGCTGGAGGGCGGTAAAACTGCACATCAACTGCGTGGTTTTATTGCCCATGTGAACTGGGCCTAAGAAGCAAAAAAGAAAAGCGGAAACACACCAACAGATGTTTACAATAGCAGTTCTAGTTTGCATCTTTATGCATATGATTTTTTGGCAGCATCTGGAACTTGTGTCTTGTTTAATGTGTTAGCACAGACTATTTTGTTTACTTGATTATAGTACTAAAGTAGATTGGTGTCGGTAGAACTGTGCAGAAAACACCTAAAATAAAGTTTACTGACACTGCACATAAGTACTAATAAAGGAAAGACCTGCCTTCTGAACTACAACTCAATGTTTGAACAATGTGTCATTATCATTGCTTGCTGGAAGCAGGGCCGGCTTTAGGCCTTTAGGCGCCCTGTGCGAGAAAGCTTTACAGCGCCCCTCAGTGACCACACCCCTCAGTGACCACACCCTCAGTAACCACACCCATTTATTACCCATATTTTTGGTAAAATATAAAAAGCGGGGTCACGTCGGGTAAATAGACACCAAACATGTCATGCTTTAAAATTGCGCGCACCCGCAAAATCGCAAAAAATTACCATGCCCAAAATTGACCATAGGTGACGCTTTAAAAGCTTTTACCGCTCATCAGTTTAGTGTTATCAGTGATTGATAGCCCTACAATTATTGCTCTCATTCCGACGTTCGCGACGATATGCATGTGCGGCGCAATGGGCATGCCATGGCGCCCTGTGCGGCCGCACTGCTCGCACACCCCTAAGGCCGGCCCTGGCTGGAAGCAATGCATGATGGGATATGTAGTCTTTGTAATAAACCACATTATGTAATGTATAGCACGGCATACAGGACGTAGCCTTCTAGAATATGTAACATATAGCACAGAGTGTGAATGTCCAGAGTATGGAATGTACAGCACAGAGTGTGAATGTCCAGAGTATGGAATGTACAGCACAGAGTGTGAATGTCCAGAGTATGTGATGTACAGCACAGAGTGTGAATATCCAGAGTATGGAATGTACAGCAGAGCATCCTGGGTAAAGTGGCATAACAGGAAGAGAGTAGAGTGGTGTAATACTGCATTGAATCACTGATGGTTACACACCTCCTGGCTCCTCGGCCCCTAAAAACAGCCCGGCAGATGTCTCTACATGACCTGATTGCCAGACCCGATGTTTGAGGATCGTAACATTTCTCAGTTCAAATATTTGATTAGCAGCCTATGCCATTGTCTGTGTACTCCAGGAAGAAAACACACACCCAGGACTACATGACTTATGTTTGTTTATCAATGTATTCATAGACCTTTTTTATTCTTATTCCACCTTTATATAATGTTTGTTTTTTAATGGAGATCAGTAACGATCTTAAGTCTCTAATCTTACTGCCACATTTCAGATCAAGATACGTCATGTATATTTATCTACAGAACTGGTCTTTGAATTTCAGCAAGGGGGTGAAAGGAAGGGTAAAATGTTTGTGACATCTGGGTATGACGAAAACAATGAATCAGATTTTTAAGCTGGCTACATGTTAAGATTTCCCCCATTCACGCTAAAGAGCAGGGATAGAATGATCTCCCCTATTGTATTCTGACAGATGGCGTCTGTGGCTGTCAGAATACTCGAACAGTGACTGCAGATAATCAGCTGGTTGGACAATTTCCCCCCCTAGCACCTTTGACAAAAGTTGATTGAAAAATCGACTTTTGCAGAGCCAGGTGGTGTGGACAAGGCCATCCATGGATCAAACTTTGTCTGAGTCAGCAGGAATGCCGAAATTTGATCTGTGTACAGCCAGCGTTACAATTATATTTTACCAGAATCAACACTGCAATGTGTAACACTGTATAACCTACAAAATATCTGCAACTGTTGTACATCCGAGCCGAATGCCGCTCAGCGGCTTTCGGCTATTCACTCACTGCTGTTCGGCATCTATAAGAATAGGCCGAACAGCAGTGAGTAGCCTGCCGGAGGTTCGGCTCAGCCGATCCAGATGTTGGATCGGCTGAGTCGAACTCCTTCTGCACCGATATACTGCTGAAATCAGCCGTACATACCTGAAGTGAATAGCCGAACAGTGTTCGGCTCACTTCACTTGGGGTCGGTTGTTCACTCGGCTGCCCTCGGCAGCTTAGTGAATAGACCCGTAAGTTGTGGTCTCACATAGTTCAGGGAGGGGGTCTGCATCATCCCTTTTTCAGCTCATTCATAAAATGCAAGCCACAGTGTGGTGCTTGTGGTGTGTAAATATTCACTTTAATTATCCAGTTATGTGCAGATAAAATAAGTAAACAGGAATCTGCTTTTCACATGAGTGGATAATTGAAGTGAAGATTCATACATTGTATTCCCTTCACTTCCTGAAACAATTTATTGTGTGAAGGTTCTCAACTCCTTTAGTAAATCAGCCTTAAACTGTCCACAGATATCTCGCCTTGACTACTGTAACTCCCTTCTTGTTGGCTTACCACTAAACATGCTATCGCCCTTCAGTCTATCTTGAATGCTTCTGCCAGACTCATCCACCTAACCAACAGTTCAGAGTCTGCTGCCCCTCTCTGCCAATCCCTCCACTGGCTCCTAATTGCCCAATGAAAAAAATTCAAAATACTAACAACAACATGCAAAGCCATCTACAACTCCGCCCCTACCTACATCACCGACCTCTCCTCAAAATATCACCCTCCCTAACCATCCTCTCCGCTCCTCTCAAGACCTCTGGCTCTCTAGCTCTCTAATTACCTCTTTACATGCTCCCCTCCAGGACTTCTCCAGAGCGTCTCCCATCCTCTGGAACTCCTTACCCCAATCTGTCCGCTTATCTCCTACCCTGCCTTTAGAAAATTTCTCTTGGATGGTCAATTACACCCCTCCAGAAACCCTATTACCCTTTTCTTCTTTTTTATGAATGCACTCAATCTAGGGGGAGAGGTGTAAACTAGGTACCCACAGGGAGGCAACCCATGATTTAGTAAATTGCAATAATAATAATAATAATATACCAGCCAGATGTGCATGCATTATTAGACTTTCTTTCATTATCTGCAGGAGAAACTACTCCCATAAACATAAACTGTTCAGGCATGGAAGCAGAGTGGGCCTTGCATGGAGAAGACAGTCCTGGGCCTAACTTTTTTGGGGAGAAATAATAGCCACTTTAAGTGACAGCCTTTATTGGCTAACTTAGTGAAGTGATCTAGTTTAAGATGGCTAGGACTCCTCTTACTTTTTGTTTTCGCTCCCTCTGTCCTATTTGGGGGATTTCCCTTCACTTCCTGTAACAATTTATTGTATAAAGGTTCTCAACACCTTAAGTAAATCAGCCTCAAACTGTCCACAGATATCATAGACCACCCAGATGTACATGCATTATTGGACTGTCTCTCAGTGTCTGCTACTCCCATAAACATCAACACTCTGTGTGCCAAGAGTTCCTGTTCATGGATTGAAGCACAGTGGGAAGTATGGCTTTGCATGGAGAAGACAGCCCTGGCATAAATTATTTGGGAAGAAATAATAGCCAATGGAGGTTTCAGAAGCATTGGACTGTATGTGAAACCCTTTATTGGCTAACTTAAGTTATTAAAAATGCAATCTTTTGGGAATTTTCGGATCCCTTAGTTAGGAATCTAGTTTTGGATTGGAGTATAGAATGGTTAGGATCCCTGCCATTCTTTTCTTTTGACAAAATAATGGTTCACTTGAAGCAAACAGACCCCAAAAGTTCTCACAACTATGGACTGCTATCAAATTCTCCCCCAATCTAACTGGGCTGTGGCTGGGAAAGGATGTCTTTAGTATGCTATCACCACTAAAATCCAGTGATAAAAAGGAACTTTTAAACACATGATCACAGACATAAACACGTATCATTTACAGATAATTTTAATAAAGCGTACATACGTGGAATTCCTGTAAAACTTATACACCATAAAATACTTTTATGGGCATTTTTGTTAGGTAGCTTGAGTTGCATTAAGATAATAAGGTGACACTATGGTCATGCATATAATTAATAGGTGAAAATAAAACCTTTTCTATCCGAGAAAGAGGGAATATAGTTCTCTGTAATTGAATGTACAATTGTGAAACTCATTTTAACCTTTGTCTTCATTTAAGTCACTTTGCCATGTAAAAATGCTGATAAAGTGCAGCCACCTATAGTTACTGATGTAACTTTCAGACCCCCAGCTCCCCATCAATGGCAGGCTGCTCTGACCGAGCAATGTTTCGGCACTTCCTGAGAGTGTTAAACCTCCAATCTCCCATGCATTCTTACTGCCCAGTGAAGCAACCCAATCGTAGGTATGGACCAATAGGTAATTATGGGGAGCAGAGTGGTTAAGCTTCCACACTACTAGGACGTGTTGAAGCTTTGCTCTGCTTTGCAGCTTGTTCACTTTAAAATGTAGGTAAAGCCCAAACGTTTTATTTTTTTAAGTTTTGGACAGAATAGGGAATAGTTAGACTCCTGTCACTCTTTTGTTTTTGCTCCCTTTATTCCTATTTGGAGGATTTCCCTTCACTTCCTTTCCCAGAGACATAGAAGGGAAATAAGAGGCTATCTTTCCAAAGAGACAGAATATCTCCTCTGAACGCTGTTATCAGAACAGATTTCCCCATTGGAAGATTTTCTCTCGCCTCCTGTTCCTGTGTTCCGGTTTTGGATTTTTCTTCTCAGGTGAACATATTTTCCATATTTTATTCACACACAAAAAAAGATTCATAAACTAAGTATAGTTAATTTGCTTTTTTATTACTATGTGATTTTATACAGTTCAGATGGTTGGTACTGTAAGTAAGGTAGGTAAGGTAAAGTAAGGTAAATAAACAAGCACCAACTAATGCAACCAAGCACCGTTTACCGTCTTTTTAAAGTCTATAACTGCTGGGCAAACTGGGGTAGTGGTTAGTACAGAAGTCTTGCAAGACTGACATGGAACTGCAAGCAACATTCTAATAAACAAATAAACTTTTCTAAATAGTAAATACAAACACTAACACTCTCATTTTGGCAAGTCAAAGGGTTTCTTAGAGACAATGTCACCACGCTCAAGGAGGTCAAAAGGACAGTGTCTTTGCACAAGCCCCTCCCTACCGACCAACGAATACTCACCTTGCCAGCACTTCCCTGCCACTCATTCCTGCACTATAATTCTAATTGTTGGCTCTTTTTGGAAGCTAAGGGAGAGCAGTGATGATATGTAACAGTACTGGGGGAAAGCGTTTGACTTTTAGATCCAAGCACTGTCACACGAGAAGAGGCAACATGCTCCCCCATACCCTGTATTGTCTCCAACTATAGAGGAAGAAAGGTCGGGGAAATGCTGGCAGGGTATCGGGGGATCAGGGAGGGGGTACTTTGCACAGATCATTTCACATTGCCCTAAATTAATTGGTCTATGTTAAGTCCTATCCATTACGTTAACAAATATAAATTGTTTTTTAATGCCTTCAAAGTATCGTCACTGCAAAACCTACCTAATAATAACTGGGAAACCAAATAAACGTGTCAGCAGTTTCCTTCAACAGCATAAGCAACTGTTTGTTACAATAAAATCTTCCCATCTTAACTTTTGGAAACTTTGTTGACAGAAGTGGTCAGTTCCTGCGCCAGTAGTTGGGGAAGCCACAAGCTTCAGGCCTGTTCAGCAGTGACAGACAAAAGTGCATGAAAACCTCGGCAGTCCCCGCCAAGCTCTGTGCTAGCGATTGGGTTTCACTTTTTGCTCTTTTTTTATTCAGTCAAAGGGGATTTAAGAAAAAAAAAAAGGAAAAGAAAAATCTGCCTTAGAGAAGGAAGTGCAATAAAAATTCTTCAAAAGACAGGCCTGACAGTGAGGAATAGCGGCATTATAAACTAGGCCTCTGCACTGAGAGCGAGGAGAGTCATTATATGTGGCCTAGAGAGAGGCAGCCGAGGCCTGCTTCCAGATGAGCCGTTACAGATTGGAAGTGTTTAGCTTTTTGTTGATTAAATGTAGCCCGGGACGTTGGTATTGCCAAGCCTGGGGGAAAGGGTTTGTGTTCACTCAGACAAAACGCAGAAGAGGATATAAATAAAACAAAAGGAATGAGTGAATTGTGCTGGGATGCGTATCCAAAACTGCCGCAGGTACCATATGAGTAATAGGGGTAATAGTGAATAGGGATGAAACGTATGAATCATTTCATTCGCGGCCTTTGTAATCCATCACAGTATACACTGAAAAACCTGTAGGACAATGATACCTCAATGTGTAATCTCTGCTTTGCCAAGATACATATCCAGAGATCTCAGTACAAGGTGGTATCTGTAATGTTGAGCTCAGGTTAGTAAATATGTCATAGAAAAGCAAGCTTGCCTTTTGTTTTTCAATGGTCATGTTCCTTTTTTTTTCAATGGACGCTGATGCACACAAATTTGTCAAGGTCCGGGCTTTATTAAGGCATTTTGTTTGTCACGAAATCTCAACATTGAAGCATAACTTGCTGTAAAATGCAAACTTTAAGTTACTGTATTAGTATTCTAAGTTATTAAATATATTTACCTCTGGCTTCTGCCATCAGTGCCTTGTCATTACTAGGGATGAGGTTCAGGTTCACAGCCACCATAGGTCCCAGGTGAACCCTGTGTGTTTGAGGATAACGGTCCCAGTGAAGTAATGTGGGAATTTGCCAGACTGGATTCTTTGGAATCATAATTCACTGCCTGTGTAGAGCTTGTAGGCACTGTCAGGTCTGTTAAAATAATTGTAAACTTTTACTGAGTGCCCTTAAGTTAGAACATTATTTATCTCTATAAGAATTATGTGGGCTGGGGGAATGAGGGGTTTTTACCTTAATTATCCTTTGTTACATATTATTACTGCTGATCTCCTGTGACCTCTTTACAGCTTGTCCCTGTCCACATGCACTACAGTGATAACAGGCTGCGTGTGTTTTGTTTTCACAGGGCATATTTCCTATTTGTTGCTGGCTGCACTTTTTTTCTGCAGGCCCTTTTATAAAACAGTGACTATACCAGGGCAATGTGCATCAGCCCAGCAGCCCAAAATTTCCTTTGGGAGGGGAAGGGGGCAGATTTGTGGGAGATAGGGGCAGAGCATTGTCAACCCATAACACAAGGAGCCCAAACAAGGACCTTGATATCAGTTTTACCATCTGATTAAAATAAAAATATAAAAAAAAAAATGATGTTAAATCTCAAATGAGATTTTATTGGATGGATTTACATCTACTTTAACAAACTATGTTTGGGGTAATTCGAGTGCAACAGGCAGTTGTTGTTGACAGTCCATTCAGGAGTTGCCTTTTTTTGCAGCATGTCACTGCATACTTTGGAACAAAAGTATAAAAATACTGTTCACACAAAATACTGTCACCCCAGGTGCATGGCAACTTCTTTTCCCTTATACCCAATGTTTTCATAAATATATGAGCTAAAGCCCTAAGGCATGGTTTGAAAAAATTCCAAGCACCAGGACAGTACTTGAATAGGGCCAGGTAAAATTGGCTAAAATGTGGAATCACAACTACAGCAAGTGTTCTGCCACCCTAGAAATTCAGTACACTAGCAGGGTAGTTTTAGACTAGACCCAAGATAAGTGTTTGTTACAATAAAAATGAAATCAAACTGTCCCAGAGACACTTCAGAAAAAAATGGACCAGCAGCAGGTTTAACGTATCCAGGCAGAATAGTCCAGACGGTGCAGGAACAAAAGGAAGGAATGCCAAGAAATGATGTCAATCTGAATGTACCTGAGGGCCACAACCTGGGAGCCATTCTGCAACAAAGTCCATCACTCCTTGCCGGCTGCTCCTTAGGCCCTGTCCACACTTATTTCTCGTATGTCATTTGTATGACCTGTAGGGCTTTATTTGTTAAGAGTAAACTTTCCTATAGCTTTTAGCCCTGTTGTGGTTGCTACAATAAAAATCAGGTGCCGTAGCCAAAACTACTTATAAAAAGCTATATTTTTCAAATTTAAATGAATTAGATTCAGATGCTGCTGTATTTAAGCCAAGCTAAATGTAAAAGTTAAAAAAACAAATTCCCTCACAGACAGGGCCCTCCTTACCATCTTGTCTTGAATTGTATTGTGATTGTAATGTCTTCCTTATATTGTAAAGCGCTGCACAAACTGTTGGCGCTATATAAATCCTGTATAATAATAATTATACATCCAAACAGAGGCGTAACTAGTGACCTCAGGGCCCCGGTGCAAGAATCCATGAAGCCCATCCCCTCCCCCCCAAGAAAAAGATTAGATACTTTAAAAAAATTCAAAAAAACTCCCTCCTCTTCCATGTCCCCAGCTTCCCCCCTTCTCATCCCCATAGGGCCCAGGACAGGAGGAAGAGGTCCCGGTACTGATATTAGCGGTTACCGGGATATTAAATATCCTGGTAATCAGCGATTACTACGGGCCCTGTCCTCCTGTCCTTGGCCCCCTCCAGTGCCCGGTTGCAGCTGCGACCTCTGCAACCCTGGTAGTTCCGCCACTGCATCCAAAATATGTTATACAAGATTATGGTGTTACTGACAATCTCCGTGAATATTGTATTATTCCTTAACACCACATACAACTTAAAGGCATCAACCAAGCATGTAATTCAAAGGTCTGGTGTTTAAGGATTGGACATTTCCATGTCGCCCCTCACTGCTATACTTTTTCTTTTTTTTATTTGCTTTATGTGTCCCCCATGGCACTCCCCAGCCCCCCATGAGCATGTTTTGCAATAGCTTTAATATTAGCCTTGACAATTAGTTTAACAGCAGGTCGTCCCCCTCGCTCCCCATAGACTGGGATTTTCTGTCAAGGTAAGATTTCATGAATTTCAGACAGAATTCGACAGATCCCCCATACAAATCAGGCCCGGACAGATTAGCTCACCCCTAGTCATCATCCTTCTGAGAAATGCTGAGTACCCTATTTCCTACATGAGGAAGCCCTTACATTTTGCTGGAACATCTTCTTGCAACATTTAGGATATTTAGCATTACCTGAGATCTCGCCGGAAGGATGGTGATGTCACCTCCTGCGGAACATCAGGGTTAAGGTAAGTATATTAATTAACTTTTTCCCCTACAGGTCTTTTATTGCTACCTATGGGGAGGGTTGTTTAATATATTAGGCAGACCTTATTTTTAAAGCAAGGTGTGCTTTAACTATTGCTCGTGCTTCCCCCCACCAGAGAATGCCTCTATGTTACCATATAAACAGACAGGTTATTGTTGAAAGTACTATTACTAGAGAGACACTTCATTTTTAGGAATGCTAATCTCTTGCAGGTACTAATTACCCACAATCTTGACCTAATGATAGGATGCAGTATTGGCGCCCTAGGACGATATGCCTTGAGCCTCCCGTGGACTGACTCCAGCTCACACTGATTACCACAAACAAGTGGCCCTATCCTCGGGAGCTCCTTGCCAAGTGAGAGGCCAGGCAGAGAGCATGTGTCCTCACCACAACTACGGAACACACAGCCACCAACTTACTGGCACTTTAAGCCTGGGTTCACACATGTGCGCTGTGACATTGCACGTGCGTTGCAGCGCATTTATATATATATAATACTGTGCGATGTGATCAGGCAGCCCACTCCTTTAAATGAGCTGTCTACTGCATCTAAATCACACCAAAAAAGTATGTATCCAAAATCTCACCTAAGTTAACATGAGTTGTGGTGCAATGCAATGCACATGAAATGGCGAGATGTATTGGGATGCACCTGACATTGTTACATGCAATCTCGCACCATGCTGGAACATGTGCGGAAGTGCACGTAGTATACATCTGAATGGGGGTTCATCATGGGTGCATCTTACCACCAAATAATACAGAAATATCCAGTCAATAGAACATACATTCTCAACCATGGATCTGTGAAACCTGAGGATTCATTCAGAGGTTCCTAGGGGTTTCTTAAACAGTAAGCAATGGTAGATATTAATCTCCTACCTACAATGACCATCAATTAGAGGCTGACCTTTAGGTATAAGAGACTTCAGAGTCATGGCCTCTGGGAAAATGTCTGCTCACCACTAAATAATCTGCTAAGACATCTATCCCAAAAAACAAACAAGAGTTTTAGAGCTCTATAAACTTGAAAGAGAGTTCAAAAACTGGCAAGCCTGGTTAAAAAAGATAGCAATCTAATATATATATTCTCTAAAACTGGAGAAATACATGATATTAGGTTGTATATGAATCAAATGGATAACTGTAATTCCATTTTGGCCATTTGCTATGGTGATTTTGTGTGCACATCTGCTTGTATCATATATGTATTAATACATACATAAACTTGGTTATTAAGTACCTGACTTAAGCAAAATTACATACCGTACATATTCTATGTAATATATTATGACCTATGAGCTTGTTTCTGCTTGTACAATTAAATAAAAACTCTACTAGTTGCCACTTAGGTTTGGAACTAAGATGCTCATATATTTTTATAACTTGCAGAAATAAGGAAGGATCTGATTAACTAAAGAGAAACAAAGTCAGAAATGTTAAATTGCTATTAAGTAGCTTATGATTTTAATGCCCTGTAACATAAAGTTCAGGAAGAGTAAGTTGTTCTAGAACATTTCATCATGAAGGTGGTACTCCTATAAATGTGAAATACAGCTGAGGTTTATAGAATCTTATAAGTTTATAAGTAACCTTTATTACTCCCAGAATGAACAGACTTTGTCTCAGACTTGACTGAGCAATAGCTGTGGTTTTTGTAGTGATGGGCATACTTCAAACAGCCTTTCTTCTGAAAACAGGATGGGTTCAATTCTCCCAATGCATTGTTGTTGGTGGTGTCACAAAAAGAGAAGGGAGGTGTCAAACTCACATATCAGAGGATGAAAGAAACTCCTGAGGAGTTGGCTGTAGGGTTTGTACAATGGGAGCATGTGTCCACAGCAGGGGTAGCTCGCATAGACACACAGACCTCTTGGAATTACAACTGAACCTGAGGCAGGAACCTGCCCAACTTCTCCATGTCAAAGGCCCATCAGGACTCAGAAGGTGGTTCCACCCACGGATCAGAGTCACTTCCCAAACTTTCATGAGGTCAACCTAGGTTCACACAGAGGTCTGTCTTCAACTCTCTCCTGTCAATCACTGAAATAATTTAGACTGCCTGTCAGCCACCTTGATCAATGAGCCAAAGAAAAGGCTGGGAAGCCAGAATTGTATTGCCCCTTCAAGTTTTTTTTTGTTCTGTCACCATATCTTCTTTACACATCTTCAGAGGACCTGTCCACCTCTTAGATCCATCACTTTTTAAGATAGGATTCCAATAGGAAACCCCTTACTGTGCACATTCATTGCAAGAGTCATAAAACGTAATGAGATATCAGCGTAAATCATGTTCCTGGGTCATTCTGCTCTCTTGCCAGTGTCACACAGGTTCATTCTATTGTCTTTGCCTGTCACACATTGCTGACACAGGAGTTCAGCTACAGTAACCTTTGGTTATTTGAATTTGCTTTCATTTACTGAACTTTTCACTTCTCACAGAAAATATTAGGTACATCTCATGTGTTTTTAAGTTGTTTTTTTTAATAATAGCTGGTATTGAGTTCTTGATGAAATAGGTCTTTTAAAAACATTCATTTGATATGCATCAGATCTGGCTATGCACACAATACATGGATATCCATAAACATATATATTTGGTCGGTTGACCCAGCTCACAATAAGGAGCAAAAAGGGCCCACAATTACAAAATATAAATAGAATATTGTCATAGTTATCTGTACATCAGACCAAAAAGAGGAACAACTGAGGAGGAAAGATGGGTAGAGGGATTTGGTTCCAGATGAGAGACAGTACCTCCAAATGAGGGACAATTGGGAGTTATGGTAAGGGTGTCCATATCTGCCCTGAACTTTGGAAGAAGCTTATCCAATCTGTGACAGCATGGCTGTTGGGAACTTACTTGGATAGCTATACATACACGGATTACGGATTTAGGTGATGATAGAAAATGCTTTCAAGTGTTAGAGGAACCCAACATTACACATGCCGAGATGTTCACATGTATTGTAAAATTTCAATGAGAAGGGGCTGATTGTTCCTTTTTATATGGAGAAACGTGAATAAGAACTTCACTGCTTGTGCGCCACTAACACCTTTTGGCCGAGTCAGATAAGTGTGGGTTACGACTGGTCAGAGGGCGGTTGAGTGCAGGTACAGTACATATCATTCTTGCTTGGTCTTATCATCTCATTTTTGGCCTCACTAAACATATTTATTGATGTGAGAATTAAGATTTTGAAGGTTTTTCTGCAATATAATCATCTTATCATTGTCTTCATTTGGCTCTGTCCTGCAACAATCTCTCAACAATTGTTTCCAGTTACTATACCTCTCCATTCATAAAATTGTGAAATTAAAATTCACCCTTGTAATTAACTCTGCATTTGAAGCAATCAGCAGCTGGTGGCTTGAGGTCAGCTTGCAAGACTTGGGTCAAATCAATTTATTTTCTTGCACCATCAATTTACTTGTGACTAGTCGGCATCTGAGAAAAAAATAGGTTTTTGTTTTTTCCAATTGTTGCATTTACAGGAAAAAAAATCATTATTTTCTCAGGAATTAAAAATGCTTCTCATGAGCTTGTAGATAATGATGCCATTGAGGACATTGGCATTGTGTAGCCCCCTCAAACTGAAAAACAGTATTAAAGTACATTAGGCTACATGGTTTACTTAATGGCCTGCAATATATCATATTTCCGGTAAATGGAAAATCTACCCTATTTACAAGTAGTAAAGCAATAAAACACAGTGCATTCAAATGATTTGTTTTTCCTACTGGAGTTTATGGACACGTCTTTGAATTGCTGTATTACTAGTGAACAGAAACACACATTACCTATGGTAGAAATAAAGCCAGACTCCAGGAAAAACTTTTATTTTAGTTCAGAATAGGGTGCAGAAGAACTAGAACCTTTGTCCCACATTTTCTCTTCTCACTTCCTGTTGTGGGGACCTTCTAACGCTCAAATATAGAAGGTGTCATTGGGACAGGCAGTGAAGGTAATCTTCCCAATAGGGACATATACAGATATGAAACCCTTATCCTTGTAAATAGGGTCCCTTGTGTTTGTGCTGCAGAGTTGCTATAGAAAAGATATGTCTTTACCTAAATATGTTATACCAAAACAATCCCTCTTTCCAATCGGAAATATGTTTTCTGTAATTGTGATATTAGGACGGGAAGTGAGAAGAAACTTTTTTAAGTGGACCTAACAGTAAGTTTGCAAGTCTGTATGAATAAATCTTGAATTGTCATGATATACAACAAGTTTTAAAAAAATACTAGGGTTGCACCGATACCAGTATCATTATTGGTGCCGATACTGGGCATTTTCACGGGTACTTGTACTCGTAAAAATGCCTGATACCAAAAACCGATACCAGAGCTTTAACTTTTCAAATTGAAGTTGCTGCCTTAGGTCCCGCGATTGCTGGCTACCCCACGGCAACTTTCTTGGGAACAACGCAGGGCCTGTTTACAGTGCTTCTGCTGGCCCGCACATCTCCCCTTCCTGACACCCTCCACACATCTCCCCCGCCTGAGACCCTCCACACAGCCCCCCTCCTCAGACCCTCCATACGTCTCTCCCTCCTGAGACGCTCCACCTGAGACAACAGAACAGCACACCGGAGCAGAGCGGCATCACGGAGTATGTGGCAAATTCATATACTATTATGATGGCATCATTCTGCTTTGCTGTATAATGTATTGCTGGGATTAGTAATCCTCTATAGCTGATGGTATTATTCTGCATTGCTGTATGATGTATTGCTGGGCTTTGTAGTCCTGTATAGCTAGTGCTACTCTGCATTACTGTATAATGTATGGCTGAGATTTTTAGTGCTCTAAAGCTGATAGTATTAGTCTGCATTGATGTATAATGTATTGCTGAGATTTGTAGTCCTCTATAGCTGATGGTAGTATTCTGCATTGCTGTATAATGTATTGCTGGGATTTGTACTCCTTTGTACCTGGTGGTATTATGCATGATTTTTAATGGTTTACTGGGATTTGTAGTCCCTCCACAGCTTGGAGTCAGTGGCAGAACTACTGGTGCCCCGTCCTGTCCTAAAATCATTAGTCTGTATTGTTTTACAAAAACTGTCACATGACACACAAAAAATGGTATCAGTGCATACCTAAAAATACCTTTTATTATGAAAAAGTAGTTCTTAAGCTCCAGCAAAGTGGATCTGCTTCAGTGCAATTTCCTAATGTCTGGAATCCAGAAAAATCTGGGAAAAGTACGTCATCAGTCTGCTTCAGATAGAAGGAAGCATTTCCCAAGTTCTTCCTCCTTAGTGATCACTAACTTTGTTGCATTTCACAAGGTGAGAGGCAGCAGCAGTCCGCTGATCTGTGTGAGCCAAAAATATATCTGATGCTGGGTCCACTTTGAAAACCCCCAATAGTTACAGTATGTACATGACCATCCTGCGTTTTACACGGGAGACACTGATCTGGGAAGTATAAACAAATGTAGGCCTCATACATATGGATATGGACATATTTCCACATCCAGGACACATAGCCTCAGTGTACAGGCGTCCATAGCAGTGAATGGCTATACACCGTTTAAGGCGCTACTTGTGTAAACCCAGACATGGCTACGGGCAAATGACCCTGGATGCAGCAAGTCTGTGCCTGGGGTATACCACTTTATACATGTGTGTGGACGCAAGTAACGGCATAAATGGATGTACAGCTGCCAACACCCATTCACTACTATGACCAACTGTACGCCACAGCTATGTAGTCCTGGGCACAGAAATACGCTTGCAGTTTACGTTCTTTGGCCTCATGCACCCTTGTGCATGAGGCCTACTTTCCATATTCATCTCTCCTGCAATAAATGTACTTGCATATACATGCATTTAGCTGCTTAAAACAGACTAAACGTTCCTGGGACACACATACTTCTTGTTTGTGTAAATGCAGCTAGACTGAATGCACCTAGGCCAGTGGTGGCAAACCTTGGCACTCCAGCTGTTTTGGAACTACAAGTCCCATGAGGCATTGCAAGGCTCTGACAGTCACAGACATAACTCCCAGAGGCAGATGCATGTTGGGATTTGTAGTTTTGGCACAGCTGGAGTGCCAAGGTTCGCCACCACTGACCTAGACGCTTCTCAACATAGAAGAGCATTGCATGCCTCCAAATACCAATAAGGTATTTAGAGATGTGCAACTTCCAAAGAAATCATTGTATTTGTGATGGGTAAACCCTGTGTGTAATGCTCGAGTGGCCAATTAAAGCCAATAAGCACAAAACAGAAAAATCTAGCAGTTTTCAGCCCTACTTGAGACTTTTGGGCTGTGTAAGTGTTAAGTACATGTTTTCTGTATGTCAAAATATCAAACAGGGATTTTTTCATTTCCCAACATGAGGACAGTTGCCTTTTTACAACAGAAAAGTGAATGAGCTTGCCACTATGCTTACCTGGTGGCATTAGTAGCAAATATAGGCGGCATACTCTTTGAAGAAGGGCGAGTAGATCTCTTATTACTAGTCATTGTCAGTGCATGACCTGTCCTTTACTCAAACCCTTTGCATTTGTCTTTGGACACCTGATGAGAAGATCAGCTGCACTTAAATTTCCCTGGCAATCTTCTCCTTTCACCTCTTGTTCTGCCGCTGCCTATCTGTCAATGCCCCCTGTCCCCACACACAGAGTTGGCTTTAGTGCAAAATCTTCTAATATGCAAGGGAGAGTAGGTCATAAAGGGAAGTTTCCAGCAGTGAAACTTCTTCCACTGAGAGGACCCAAAAGCCTATGATCAGCAGATCTGAGAATGGTGATCTTCAGACAGTATTGTGTAGCACCTGAGAACATTCAAATCATTATTGTTTGTATCGCCCATGCAAAATACAATCAACATTTGCTGCCTTTGAAGTGTATATATCAACAGATCCTTCAGCTTTTTTTATTGGCTTCATCTGTCAAGTCATATATCAATGGCTCTGATACAACAAAGGGACACATGCCTTCATGTTTTGAATTCCCAGACTCTAAATTTATAATTGATGAGTGACAGGATGTATATTTGTTGAATTACCTGATGTCTTGATGTCTTCACATTATATAGGTTAGATGCTATATAGTAGAGAGGAAGACCTTGAAACCAGCAGGGACCGTTATGCTTACAGATGTGAACATCAAATAGAGTTTATAGAATTTTGTCATTGAGTGATCTTAGTACAGGTGAAGCATTCATCTATGAGAACTACCTTATGCCATCATGCATTAATCAATGATGTATCCATGTATTTTTATGACTTTGGTTGCTTTAAAATAAAACTCCAGTTAGAAACCAAGTACATAAACATCATTATCATTCCATAAACCATTTGAAACTACCTGTAAAAGGTTTGTTGTTCCCATGCAGGGTACGTAATTGGTAGCAAACATCAAAGGCTACCTTTTTGTTGACCTCTGTCTCTCTTTATCATCACTGAGCAGACATATAGCTTGGCTGTCCATCATACAATCAGAAGATAAGAAGTAATGCCACTCCAAACATCAAAAAGAGTTAGCAGAATTATGTAATTAAGTAAATTTAACACAGGTGAAGCATCCATGTATGAGACCCATCTCATGCCAGCATCCATGTATTGGGACAAACTTATGCCAGCATTCATATATGAAAACCACCTTATGCCAGTATTAACCTATGAAAACCACTTTATGCCAGCATTCACGTATGAGAACCACCTTATGCCAGCATTCACATATGAGAACCACTTTATGCCAGTATTCACATATGAGAACCACCTTATGGCAGCATTCATGTGTGAAAACCACCTTATGCCAGCATTCACATATGAGAACGACCAGAAATCAAGTACACCTCCAGTACAGCAAATACTCAACACACACCATTACCATTTCTATAAGCCTTTTAAAACCACTTTGAAAGGTTCGGTGTTCTCATGCAGGCTACCTATTTGGCAGCAAACATCAAAAGCTCATGCTGCCTACTTGTTGACCTCTATCTAGCTTTATCATCACTGAGCAGACATATGGCTTGGCTGTCCACCATACAATTAGTAGATCAGCAGTAATGTCACTGGAAGTTTTTACTTTCAGTTCTCATCACTAGAGGACCAGCTTTCACAGCCAAGTCCTATACGGACAATGGAAGTAGCAAAATCAATACCTTCTCAATGTTGTATCACCATGTTATAGGATGGTAACATAGCTTGCAACTGTTTCTCATTCGGAGGAACTGTCCATCTTCTGGAACCAAACCCTTATAACCCTCTTTCCTCCTCATTTGTACCTCTTTTTGGTCTAAAAGATAGTCTCTGCACTCTTTAAGTACCAAAAGTGTTATACTGTATTAAATCATTAAACAATCCATTACATTCTTGCATTTGATATATTTGAAAAGTAGGGATGTCCAGATACGAGTTCAGATACCAGTGTCGATACTTGGCATTTTCACTAGAACTACCAGGGTTGCAGCTGGGACCCGGCTCTGGCGCTTCACCACTGTCCTGAAACCATAAATCTGTATTGTTTTAGAAAAACTGCCACATGACAATAAACAAAAATGTATCAGTACTTTTATCCGTGAGTACTTGGACAAGTATCAGTACTTGTACTTGGAAAAATGGTATCGGTGCATCACTTATTTATATTTCTTTTAAAAATGCAGTAAAACAGGGATGCACAAATCCCAGGAGCCCCGTATGCTCCTTACAAATGACAGCTCCCTCCTAACTTTTGAATTTTTCTCTAGTCTAGTCCTGGAGCTGGAAAATTATCTGTACATGTATTTGTACCGAGTACGGTACTTGGTATCTGAACATCCCTATTGAAAAGCCATTATAAAGGAAATTAGTGATTTTAAAAATTCACTTGTTGGTTTAACCAGTTATTTTTTCCCATATTAATTCCTACCTATCCACATAACTAGGGGCATGACAGTGGTGTGTCCTTTGCCTACATACTTTATGCTGAATGGTGTCCTTCCTTAGTGTCTCAAACGTTTGGGAGGTATGGTAGAAGAGCAGTTCATACTGGGGGATGTGCACTGAAATGTGAATATTGCGGCCACTGAGTTGACTTATAAGTATAAATCATGAAAGCTTTGCCTTATTAAACCTATAGGATTCCTTGCACCTCTATGTTTTAGCATGATCACTTGTCAAGATTTTAAGGGCTGGGGTACCAAGTGATCACTATGATTAAGCCCGATGGGTGACAGCATGTATATTCATTGAAGACCTACAGACTGCGGTTGTTTTCGTTAGGGTACCCAGTGGGTTACTTAGGGTGCCAATTTCAGCCGTTTTTTGAGGAATCGGACGAAATTCGCACAGTGTGTGCCGCTGTCGGCTGACCGCTGATCGAAGGAGCTGGGCAGAAAATCTTTGTACGATCAGAGCTGGTAGCCAATGAGCCATCGTCTCTGTTCAAGTTTTCTGAGAATACAATCCAAACAGAGGGATTCCTTAATCAACACTCTCCTAAGTGTTGATGGAGGAATCTGCTCTATTTTTCTCCTTCAGCCT
Organism: Nanorana parkeri; assembly: GCF_000935625.1. NCBI lineage: Eukaryota > Metazoa > Chordata > Amphibia > Anura > Dicroglossidae > Nanorana > Nanorana parkeri. The sequence goes on along the minus strand of NW_017306761.1, from coordinate 818,433 downwards.
GCGGGTTGAACGAGAAAAATAGAGCAGTGTATGGCCAGACTTGGAAGCAAAGGACGGTTGTGGCTAACTCCCGTATTCCTATGGTACTCTCATCTAATAACCGTGTGTATTGCTCTGAAGTAAACAATCATATTCAAAAGACGGAAATGACAGTTGGAGAATGAGAGAATTTAATTGGTTGCTATAGGGACAATATATATGGTTCTTATCTAAGACATTTTCATAAACCATAAGGCCTTATTCACACTGGAATCGGCCGGCATGTACAGCTCCGTGCTGCGTGCAGGTCCGTATCGAGCAGCTCCTGGGAAGGACAGGTGCTGCGTGTGATTAGTACGCAGCCCCCATCCTTCTCTATGGGACTACGGGCCCCCCTACGCTCACCCGCCCTGCACGTTCGTGCGGGTGCCGGTGAGCGTACTCGTACGCTGACAGGATAGATCCTGTCTGCATCCGAACCAGAAAACATGCACCAATACGGACCTGCACTTGAGGTGAGCGTAGGGGGGCGTACGACAGCGTAGTCCCATAGAGAAGGACGGGGGCTACGTACTAATCACATGCAGCACCTGTCCTTCCCGGGAGCTACTCGATACAGCCCTGCACGCAGCACGAAGCTGTACGTGCCGGCCGATTCCAGTATGAATGAGGCCTTAGGTGAATATGTCATCAGCACACCTCTTGCTTTAGAAGTTCATCTATTTTGATGTTCTTGCATCAAATCAGAAGCAAGTGAAATATTTTGGAACCACGCAGGGTTCCTTCATCAGGAAAAGTGCCTGCAATGCGACACTTTGCCTGATGAAGGAGTCCTGTGCGGTTCCGAAATGTTGCAATTCCTTCTGATATACTGCAAGAACATCAATAAAGCAAGAGGTGTGCTGATGATATATTCTCCTAATGTGTTGCTGTGGCGCCATTTACCAGTCAGTTCAGCACCCTGTTTAAAGGGGTATACCGGTATGGAGATATGGTCATATTTTAATAAACCATTCCCACTTTTCCTTGCACAAAAATTTGCCTTCTCTTAACATGTACAAAAAAAAAAATAGAAATCCATTCATAGATAGGCCTTTTCATGTTTTTATTAGTCTTCCAAATTTCACCACTCACGATTCCCAAAAAATGTCATTTTTCTGTCAAAACTCCATATTTCGCCTTACTTCTTCCAAGGCAAGGCGGTGGCGCTGGCGGTTATTTGCGTGGCAGTACAGTGCCGTGCCACTATCAGCTTCCTGCCTTCATTCCGAACAGAGAGCTCCCTCAGTCTGTTCCCCTCACAGCGCCGTGTGTGCACAGAAAGAATTTGCTTAATCATAAACAGCTTGCCTCTGAAGGCAGCCAAGAGAAATATCATTTCGATTAGATGTTTATAAAAATGCTATTGTACGCCGCGTATATTAATCATGTTGTTAGGTAAGCACTGTGACAGTTTTATGGCAGGTTTGAAGCGAGTCTGTCACTAACGCTTTCTGGATTATAATGCTTTCTTGCAGTTTTGATTCATTAGCTCAGATCCTTAATAGAATTAGTGCTTTCATTTCCTTTGCTTATTTGACATCTTCAATAGAATTCTTTTTTCTTTTTATCCTTTTTGTTGCCTCAACATGTTACCGTCTCTGTAAAAGCACTTTCAATATTTCATGGGGAGATTTAAAGCGCTGAGCGGGTTCTTTGTGTGGTCTAGAGAGAAAAAAGCCACCATTAGACTAACCGCGGGTGCCGACTACTGTCGCGTGAATTAACCTCTTGTTACATCTCCGCAGCGCGATACAAGCCTGCAGTTTGCTAATTAAAGATCTAAAATCAGTGGGTTGCATTAAAAGTAGCTATGCCATATTTTTGTCTGCTGAAAAATAGCACGCAAGTGAAAATATGGGTACCAGATGAGAACGCCTGCAAGCAAAGTGGGCCAAAAAAGTTGCCTCATGCATATTTGCGATCTCTGTTCCATCTCAAAGTCATCTTGTGTATTCTTAATGCCAAAGTGTAACTATATATACGTGGGCTACAGTTCACAAAAGAATTAGGCAATAAGACGTCGCTCCCTGTTAGCTTCCTTTAGATATAAGATCTCCTTAAAATCTATAGTTTGTTTATGGATAGTTAAGCAAAGAGGCTTGTCGTTGATCCATTAGGCTTTGCCATTGCAGGTATTCTAGAACATAGTCTTCATTTTGTGATTGCCTTTGTAATTGTTTATTCATTTCAGAAATGGCCATATGGTATTCCTTTCATGAAGAAAACTTGCAGGAAGCCCCAGTTATTCGATTACAGTCATCTGAAGCCTTCCTGTATCTTGCAATATGACAGTCTGCGTTTGACCCGGCTTGCTACCTTGATCAGCCCCTGTTAAGCTTATCAGTTAGCAGTTTTACCAGTCCCATGATGTGGAAGCTGCATTTGTTTTCTTTTTTAAGGCTTTTTTCCTTTATTCTGCCAGCAACACACTTACTGTCCTCAGGTGACAATATGCATTCAGAGTACTGTATTTATGGAAGAGCAGCAACGTCACCCTAGGCTGCTCTCCTGATTTGGAAAACTAACAAATTCCCTTCTCCTCATCTCTGTTACATAGTAGAGAGTTGTTTTGTAGTTGAGAAAGATGTTAACATTATTTGAGATTTCAGTTGAGTACACAGGAAGTTATAAGGACACAAGATGAAAGGGAATTTTTCTGTACTCGCAGTGTATTTTGTCTTGAAAAACAAATGAAGACACCACATTTAAGGTGTCACGGTCTGGGAATCGGGGTACTAGGGATTTTGTGGAGCAGGCCGGAATGGGAACAGGCCCAGAACCTTGGTCCTGGGGAGTGAAAAGGACGCAAGTTAAGCAAAATGCAGTGGACCGGGAACAGCGTGACTGCACAGTAAACGTGGGTGTGCCAGAAGCACAGGGTCTAAGGAGAGCCTGGTCTTCTCCAGAGCCTCTGATGGCGAGGATGTTGTGCGGCAGGGCAGCTCCCAGGTTGCAGCCCTCCAACAAACCCGTGCAGACATCGCTGAAAGGTGCAATGGGAATACATGGTACAGAAACACACAGGGAATGAGCGTTACACTGGGGTACAAGATACACAAGAGGGTACATGCAGGAGATGAGTGCACCCAGAGGTACAGGATCCAAAGGCAGGAACGCACACAAGGTAGGCACAGGGATCGTATGTTGCAGAAGGTGTAGGATGCACAGGAAGATGCATGCAGGTGATGTGAATACAGGGGTACAGGTTACAGGATCACAAGGGAACACAAACAGCACTGCTAATCACAAAGAGACACAGGAAACAGCAAAGAGGGAACTGCCAAGCAGGGAATTAACAGGGGTACACAGGGAATCCAGGGGAACAATGGATTCAGGATTAACTCCAGGTACTGAGGTAAATAACAAAGTACACAGGAGAGTTTAGCAGAAGGAAACAGACTCCTTGCTTGAATGCAGAACAACAAGTGCACTGGTCTTTTAACACAAAGGTTCAGAGTGGACTGTCAGGAAGCCGATCCCCTCGGACAGGGGGCAAAACCTGGTGCCAGTTCAATGCACAGGGAACCGTGACAGAAGTATGGCTAAGCAGCTATACATTTTTTGTTTTTCAGTTTAGTTATACTTAAAACATTCCTATCTTAACAATCATTTTGGCCACACTCACTAGTTACCGACCATGGACTTTATCCTAGCTGTAAACCCTCACATGAAATCCTGGCCCTAGCTTATTACAAAATTACAAACCCGTGCTGCCTGACCTGACCCTGACTTGTGATATGATGGTGCATCTTCAACTTGTTTTCCAATCTTCATATGAGCCACTCTCAATGTTTAAGTCTTTAAGTTGGTACTGAATGCACACTTACATTCGGTACCAACGTTAAGTGGTTACCACACTTGTGCCAGTAACCTAGCAGATACTGTATGAGAAAGTTGTCACCAGTGGGGCATACCCAAGGACTTGTGTTGGAAGTGCCGTGCAGCTGATTCCATGCTGCTTAGTGGAGTTTCTTGATGAAGACTAGCATGTCTTGGATCCCATGCCATCTTCTACGTCCACAGCTGTTTCTTCAATTTTTGAATGTTTATGGCCAACTTCATTCTTCAGCACGAGGTGTAGGGTTAATGGAGTAAGCATATGGGATGGATCATATCATTGACCTCCTAACACTAACCTATATAATTTTGAGTCCTGGTTGTTTGTATTTATTACTTCCCAATGCTCTTTTGCACCTTTACCTCGCTGACTAAGGCCATAGAAGTGACCTTGCAGCAAAGTGATTGTGAAGGTGTGCAAACATGTATAACAGATACAGTTGCCATGCAAAGCATTTGTCTTGTGCTAACCAGATTAAATGAATTGCAAGACCACTTCCATAAGTTTAATACACATTCATGATGTTGGAAATTATGACCACACAAACAGGTATAAACAATGGGTGACCATGGCTTTGGCCTCCTATCCTGACTGCATGCAATACCCAAATTAGTTAGATTTTGTCATGGCGCTGTCAATTGGTAAATGTGTTGAACAATAACTGAAGACTTGAGGATTTTAATAACAATGTGTATAGTCAGATTAGGTCCACATCAACATAAGCACCATACATAGTCTATTGCAGCAACTGTACCTGTGATACTCCAACCCCAACTCTAGCTTTTGATTATGGAGTGGAGAAGGGTTAGAACTAGGAATGCACCGATACTGGTATTTCGGTATCGAGTACTAGTACCGATATTTTTTCCCGGTACTCGCCGATGCCGAATACCGATACCACAAGTCCCATTAAGGAAGCCAGGCGGCGTGTAAAGACTTGCCACCCAGCTTCCCGATTAGCAGGGAAGCCATCCCCATGCTTCTCATCACTAGGTGATGAGAAAGTATGGAGCCGGCTTCCCGGCCAATCAGCTTCCTGACCAATCAGGAAGCCGGACAGCAACAAGTGAGGAAGGGGCATGGAGCTGACTTCTGGGCCAATCAGGAAGCTGGGCAGCACGTAATGACTCGCTGCCCGGCTTCCTGATACCGGAAGTATCGGGCTAGGCATCAGAGCTTTTCGGCAAGTACGATCGCTAGTATCAGTATTGGTGCATCCCTGGTTAGAACTTCTTTTAAGTATTTATTGCTGTTAGTATAACCAATGAGGAGATTTTTCCCTTACTTTCCATGTGGTCACCAAGGGAAGCATGGACTGGAAACAATCATGGTTTGAAGTAGGGTGGGGAAAGGCAAGAAGAAACTCTGTCAGTTTTTTAATAATTTCTCTATCTGTTACTTCCTGTGTGAACATCAGGACTGGAAGTGAGGTGAAATCTCCCCAACTGGGACACATCTATCAATATAAAACTGAGAAAGGTTTATAGCCCATCCCTACTCTTTCTTAAATCAAAAATACGTTTAGTAGTAGTGACATCATCATCAGCTTGTGCAAAGAACAGATCTGTGGGAGGGACCCTGCAGACCTTGGCCACTACAGGCTGCCTGCAGAAAACTGCAGGAAGGGGCGGAGACAAGACCAGTCACCTCGCACAAGCAGAGAGACACGTGCTGACTGGTTCTTATTACAGAATGCAAAGTGTCACTCTGGATTACTGCACAGATCTGGAAAAACAAAGCTCACCAAGATTTAAGGAAGAATACACATAACTCTTGTGATTAGACAATATTTGCTTATCCCAGAGTTCTGCCTGAACAAGACTGTGTGCCCATATACGCTCCTAATATAATTATCTGGCCCTGAGACCTAGTTTAACACTGTTTGCATTTGTTTAATCCCCATAAACTGCAAATAATCCTGCTATCCCACAACCATGTAGAGCTGCATGCAGCTCCTGTTAAGTAAAATGAAAGAACTGCTAATGGTATTCATAAAACACTGCAACTTTGCAAATGATAGTATAAAATCTGCTGCAACCAGATTGACCAAGCTTCTCCCAGAGCCTCTGGTTGGACTGCAAGCTCTTGTCACATGATTCTGTGGTTGAGCAGATCTGTGGACTCACGCAGACTCTTAAAGAAATTCAATCTAGCTTGGACCATACAGTTAAAGTAGTAGTAAACTCTCAATAATAAATCCAGATCAAACAAATATACATTGCTCAGCAAAGTATTTGTTTACATGTTGCTCAAACACTCACAGTTATCATGTTTCCGGACAGATCCAACTCCCCCAGCTGAGCTTGCCTGAACTTCCTGTCCTGGACAAGACCATAAGGGAGATCACAGTCTCCAGCAGCAGTCCATCTACTAGCTTAGAAAACGGAGAAAGAAGGTGAAAAGGGGAGCAGTGGGGAGGAGAGGAGTGGCTTGCCCTGCTGTGTCTGTGTGTGTGCCTGATGAAGGGGCCCTGAATGGCCCCGAAATGTTGCTTTATGACAAGATGTGTGTACATTAGGGATGCACCGATAGCAGTGCCGATACTTGGCATTTTCATGACAACTACCGCAGTTGCAGCTGGGACCTGGCTCTGGTGCTCCACCACTGTCCTGAAATCATTAGTCGATATTGTTTTAGAAAAACTGTCACATGACAATAAACAAAAATGTATCAGTACTTGTACTTGCAGAAATGTTATCGATGCATCCCTTATATATATGTTTATAAAAACAAAATCATACATTAAAACAGAGATGTACAAATCCCATGAGCTCTGTGTGCTCCTTACAAATGACAGCTGCCTCCTAACTTTTGAATTTTTCTCTAGTCTAGTCTTGGAGCTGGAAAAGTATCTGTACTTGTACTTGTACAGAGTACGGTACTTGGTATCGGTGCATCTCTAGTTTACATCAATAAAATGACCACTCGTTCAAGATATTACATTGGTGTGCTGGTGATATACTTTACTACGTGTGTGTTTGTGGGGACACACACAGCTTACGAGCACACACAAGGATGGCTCCATAGGACTCTGCAAGGGAAAGGAGCCACCCTAAGACAGGATATCGGGGCCAGTGCTCAGAAACCAGCTGATTCTGCAGGAAGCGAAAACTTTTAACCATCAAGGATCAGCATCAATTGTAAGTGATATAAACAGCATTTGAAATAGCTTAAAAACCTTTTGATTTTAATATCACTTTAAACCCTTCTTACCAGCACTGTATCCCAACCCTTGCCATAAACTGGGACTAGCTGAGGCGTTCCTGGTGATCTGGGGGCATCTGTTGGGGTTTTATAGCATCTGTAAAAAGCTGTGAGCGAGCCCTGGGAATACCACTTCTGAATTTGGTGCCGTTCAAGCAAAAGAGGAAATCTAGGCCGGGGAGGGGGGCGATCTGGAATTCGGAGGCGTTTAGGAGAACTGCAAATATTTTACATAAACCTGTTAACTTGTACAAGGCATGGAAGGGACTTCAAAGTGGTAATAGAAAGCAGCTGTGTCAACTGAATGATCTGTTCGGGCCAGTTTGAGATATTAGCTGCAAGTTTGCCTATTTAAACGGAGCAGTAAATTATAACATAATTCACATTTCAGAGTGAAGGTTCCTGGGGAAGTTCTTAAAGGCGCAGTGTTCTGCCTGGGAGAAGTCATTCCACGCAGTAACTCTCTGCAAATGTTATTTTTTCACCAGATTGTTTCAGGTTTTTGCTGTTAAAAAAACCCACAAACACTATAAAATATAAATTACATTCTTTTTGTTCCACATGACGATCTGTGATCCAGTTTACGTACAGCTGCAGAACTTGAAGGCATTCCAGTATTTAATCCCATTTTATGAATCCCTTTAACAGTGAGTTAGCTCTTTGTGTAGAAGGAGCCAACATGAGCAGTTACTGTTATATTTTTGGGGGGTTTTAAATAACAGTTTGAGCGTTTCACCTTTCAAACTTTTAATTAACCCTCCCAACTGTTATTTAACCCCCCCTCCCCCAACTAATATACTGGCTTTTTATTGGTTGTCTACTGTAACAATACATTTTAATGTATTGTTACAGTGGGCAACCAATCAGAAGTAATTTTTCATATTAGTGTCATCTTATTGTCTGTTTATATTTTCTGATTTACTGACTGTTAGCGGGTTATTACTGACTAATGTATTTGATACAATATAATTTATATATATATTTTCCTCTTATATTATCTGTTTAAAGAGAAACTTAATAAAAATGATCTGATTTCAATGTATTAAATACAATATCACAATTATATGTGATATATACCTTCGCATTCCGTGAACGTGCGCCAAATGTGCTCATTGATGCGCCATCACAAAATTGCGGTGCCTTTTCGTGTTAATGGCACCCCAAAGGGACCTGGGGAAATGTGCATTTTTTCCCCCAGTGCATTGACATATGTTAAATGCCCACGAATAGGTAGGGGAAAAAATGGATCTGCTACATGAGCTACTTTCCTGCATCTGTCGTGTGTGCAGCACCCATTGAAATCAATGGTCAACGCACAGCAAACGTGGGAAAACACACACACAAACGCAGTGGAGAATTGTCCCAGACAGCTTGTGTTGTCCCACAATCAGTTACTTTTTTCCATTCTTCCTTAGTGCAAAGGTATTATAAGATTGATTGACCAATAAATAGCTAGACACATTGTCACATGTGGACATAGACAAGAAAAATTATCTTTCATTACAAGAACATTTTATTCCCTGCATCAAAGTATATAGCATGCAAGGTGTGACAGATGACATGGAAGCAACTGCCACTTGACCTCTGAGCCCCTGACACAAGCTGAAGGGTCAGACAAATAAAGCTAAATACGGAGACAAATGCAAATCTTTCATAACTAAAGTGGGGTATTCTATATACTAAAGCTGATAAATTGGACAAATTTGTCACTCTCTGGTCTTGCTGGAGTGATTTCATGGCGCAACCTCGGTCTCCAACTGTCCCTGGAACGGTGGTAAAAAAGCCATTGTGCACTCTACTCTTGTACACTTATTTTCTTTGTTGCTAGTCTAATCGTGACTTGTTCTGCTTCAAGGTGAACAGCTGCATAGAAGTCCAGGCCTGAATATTACTTCAGTCCACAAAATGGCTGCCTCCACCGCGTATAGCTGATGCTCAGAGAAGCAAACGATGCCAGGATCTGCTCCGAGCAGTCAATATCCAGAGGAGTTAAGCAGCCACAGACGTATGTACACAGAAAGACACAACATTTCCTTCTAGTTCCCGGGGAGGGTTAAAGGTTCGGGTAATGCGCGTGCAATAAAGTGTGTTTTCAGGTTGACAGTATCTTGGCAGTTGTGTGGGGCTGCTTCCCTCCCCCTTCTCACCCCTCCAATAGCCTTTACTGTACCGAGTCCCTGGCCAGAATTAATAACATTCCTTTCAAAGATTTCCAGAAAGAGACTTTTCTTTTCAGCGGAAAAAAAAATAAAGGGTCGTTTTTCGGGCAAAGTTTTGAAGGACGGGCTGCTTGGAAAGAGGGTAGGAAGGCCTAAACTTTTGAGAGAGCTTGGCCAGTTTGAACACACATCAGCTCAGTGATTGAAGCCTTGTTGATTACAATCAATCAAACCGCAGCAGACAGCTGCATAATTTGTAATTTACCTCAAGTGCTTAACCTGACCGAATGCACTCCGGGTGACCCTGTCTCTCCACAGTGACTCCCTGTTCCCCTCCCTCCTGGACACTGACTGATGGAGATTTTTCCTACTATTGGGCCTTTGATAGGCCATAACAGGTAAGCAAAGTTCAGAAGCAAAGGGAGGCGGGGAGTTTGATTTATACCCAGCCAGCAGAAAGAAGGATGGGGTGAAGAGTGGGAGTTAAAAAAAAAAGGGAATATTTCAGTCTGACATCAACCATCTGTACAATCCATCCCTCCTTCCTCTCTCTCCCTTGGGTTTTACTTTATTGAGAACAGCAGAACACAACCTTTTAAAGGGAATCTGTCTACTCCAAGCCGTGTCTTGGAAGAAAATGTTTTATTGCCTTTTAATAGAGTGTGAAAATGTTCAGATCCGATGAGTCAGCCTTGGCGAGTAAAAGTGACAGCAGTAATTTTTATTAAACGGGTGCAGCACGCCTAAATTTGGTGCCGACTGCAAACCCTTTCCTCCCTTAATAGTTTCTTTTTTTTTTTTTGTTCTCAGCTTTTAAAGCGTCGCCTAGGGCCAATTTTGGGTATTATCGTTTTTTGAGGTTTCGCGCGCGCACGCAATTTTAAGGCTTGACATGTTTAGTGTCTTTTTACCCGACGTGACCCCATCTTTTATATTTTACCAAAAAATTGGGTAATAATAAATGTTTTATCATTTAATATAGGGGAAACTGTTTTTTTTTTTAAATTTCGGTAATTTTTCCTTAATATAGTAAAAAAATAAAACCCCCAGTGGTGAATAAATACCACCAAAAGAAAGCTCTATCTGTCCCCAAAAAAGGGTATAAAATTAATTTCAGTACAGCGCTGCATGACGGAATAAATGTCAGTCAAAGTACCGCAGCGCTGAATACTGAAAAATGGCCTGGATGGGAAGGGGGTTTAACACCGCGGATGTCAACTGGTTAAAGTTTACAGAACTTTCTATTTAATTGTTTTCTTTTGTAGGAAGATTTTGGCAATATCGTAGATTTGGATTAAAAGTATTTCCTGCCCTTTCAAGTGGTAATAAAATGAACTTTAAACAATGAAGCTGGCTATACACTGTGATATTGTCTTTGTTCAACCTGCGGGATGAACAAAGAAAATATAACAGAATCCTCCATCAACGCTTACCAGCATTGATAGAGGAAGCTCCTGGTGTCTTCATTGTATTCTGATGGCAGCTGCTGGCCGCTGTCAGGATACCTGAACAGAGCCAGCAGATAAATGGCTGCCGGCTCTGTTCGTTCAAAGATTTCCCAACCAGCTCCTTTGATCAGATTTTCGAGAGATGTCGGCCGAAGGATGGCGACAGCAGCACCCACTGTGCGGATTTCGGCCGCTTGAAACCGGTTGAAATTCACATAGTATATTACCAGCTTTAGAGTTTCTGTTGTACTACAATCTCACATTTAGTTTACTAATTTGTATTAAAGTTATAGCCTATCACAGGAGCCAGCTTGGAGCGGTGACTACTTTACAACACACACAGGAAACATGGGGAACAAAAGTAACCCCCTCCAGAAGGAAGGACAGTGTCAGCACCAATTCAGAGATGATTTGAGGATCTACAGCTGAGTGAAACACAAATAAGATACATTTTTGTTAATAGTTAGGGTACCTGAATACATTTTTAGGATTTAAAATGGAGAACAGGTTCTCTTTAAGGACTACAGAAATACCTAAAGCAGGGGTAGGCAACCTCAGCAATCCAGCTGTGGTGTAACCACAAATCCCATAATGCCTCTGCCTCTGGGAGTCATGCCTGTGACTGTCAGTCTTGCAATGCCTCATGGGGCTTGTAGTCCAAGCACAGCTGGAGTGCCGAGGTTGCCTACCCCTGGTCTAAAGTTTGAATGCTTGTATAATGCAGAGACTAAACATTATTTGAGTTTCCAAAATACTTTCTGGCATTCATAGGATTCTTAGCTGTTGTTCAGATCAAATATTAGCCTAATTATCTTATGAAAGCAATGCTGTTGACAGAAAAAAAGAAACACAAATCCAAACAATGGCCCCCTGCAGAACAAGAAGCAAAATACTGACCTCTGGCCAGAGGCAAGATCATACTTTGCTGTGAGGAAGATCTACGGCTGCAAAATAATTTTCAGCACGCAACACACTTCTGGTTGTGTTGGGTGCCTGCTCTCACAATAAAAGCTGTGGTTACTCCTGAAGGGCCCTACTTCATTATGATGCCCTTTAGTGACCTGGGGGCTGGCGGAAGGAACCACAGAGTGCAATGGGAGACCAGGCATCAAACACAGCTGGAAATTAGTTGAACGCTAAACATGCTTTAGCCGCCGTAGATCTTCAGCACAACAAAGTTAGGACTCGCTGCCCACAGGCAGTATTATACTTCTTTTGCAAAGGCCATTATTTTATTTTTTTGCACAATGGTATAGCTTTAACAGGATAAAAAGCCATTTTTTTTCCATGACCTGAAAAACAGCTGAGCATCCTATTATGGATGCCACAAAGTTTTCCAGAAAATCAAATCTTAACTCCAGTTATACAGGATTGTCCATCCCTCTATATTGGCATTGCCAGATGTGATATTTTATACACTGCCTAGCCAGTCACACACTAATATTTGATTGGACCACCTTTAGCTTAGATTACAGCACACATTCGCCGTTGCGCTGTTTCAATAAACTTATGAAATGTCATATAATGTATTTCTGTCCAGAGTTGCATTCATTTTTCAAAAAGATCTTGTAGTGATGATGGGAGAGCCAGACCACTGCGTAATGTCTTCTCCAGCATATCCCAAAGATTCTCAATGAGTTTAAGGTCTGGACTCTGTGGTGGCCAATCCATGTGTGAAAATGATGTCTCATGCTCCCTTAACTACTCTTTCACAATCTGAGACCGATGAATCCCGGCATTGTCATCTTGGAATATGCCCAATGTGCCATCAGGGAAGAAAAAATCCATTGATGGAAAAACCTGGTCATTCAGTATATTCAAGTAGGCAGCTGACTTCATTTTTTGGGGGAGATAACATTGCTTAACCTAAACCTCACCAACTGAAGTACCCTCAAATCATAACACTTATCCAAGTGGAAGGCTCATACCTATCTGCTTAGCTAATCCAGGTGGTGACTTTTAATCTATTGTAAAAAGTTGCAGCCACACAAGAAGACTATTGGGATATGCCACCCATAAAAGTCTATAAGGGCATAATGCTCAGGTGCACCCACCAGTAAGGAATATATCAGGCAGAAAATATTTAAATATGTTTTGTCTGTCCTACTCTAAAACAGCTCAGGGGTTAGGTATATTATGTCAAAAGGCTAAGTAGTGTGGGTAAGTATATTATGTCTGAAAGCACTCTTACGGACACCAGATTTTTAGCACACTGTACAGGTAATTACGAAAGTATAAATCCCATACCTGTAATGGGGCAAAGTGTTACCTCTATTTCCCTATTTAATTCAATCTCAAATGCATGAGGGTTAACAGTTGACTGGGGAGACCCATACTGCAATGTGAGGTCAAGTATTTCAGTTGCTGGTGCACAGATACAGTATGTCTACATTGATTTGCCATAAGATGGCAGCCAGACCTGCAGACACAATCAGGTTGTTGAGTGATAGCAGTTTAAAATGTAACTCTGGCCCAAGCGTGCATTTTCATGGCGTGTGAGGGCACTTCTTATCCCACCTTTTTGCTGGGGAAATAAAAGCAACCATTCAGGAAAAACCTTCTCAGGCTATTGGCTAAGAAAGGCTTTTGCATAACTTGAATAGGTACAAGGATCCCCTGTACATAGAAGTACACCATTCTCCTCCATGCTTCTGTTCATTGTTTAAGCCAAGTGCAGGGACAGGTAACATTGCCACAGGGCATCATGTGCCCCATAGTTATGTTAATCAGACTAGGGCTGTGCTATAGACAAGCATCTGGTTTGCATATACAGCAGGAAAATATTGAGGGACATTTTTTTTATAAAAACATCAGTTCATGAAGAGTTATATGTGAAATAAATGGTTCCAGAACCACACTGACATACCACATGGCTTTAAGCTTCATCATTTTATTAACTGGGTGGTAACGCCTTTTAATAAGAAAGGAATATTACAATCTGGGAACATCTGGGGATCCAAAATTTGAGGTTTTCTTTACAACCAAATTTATTATTAATTGTTCATAAAACTTAAAGCTTTTTCTACAAACAATTAAACTCTGCAGGAAATTTCATGTTGAATTGCTAAGGTCGGACTGCCCTTAATACCAGAAGATCCTTATTGGTCTTTTGAGACTATTTTGGCCCTCATAGCACATTTTACACCAGGAGAGCATGAAATATGGTGCAACTGCCCAGAAGGACCAGTCATTTGGCAGTACTTTGGTTAGATGAGGTCAAATGATTTACAGGGGATCTTTGTTCAGTTCCCACTAGGGACACTATGAAATCTGCAATAGACTAGTAATTATTATTACTTTTTAAAAAAAATCCAGGACACTGGTATCCTAATGTTCTGTTTTTAAAAATTGTCCTTACTCCCATTGTATCAATGTGCATTGTACTATATGTGGGGATATTTTGTTTTGTATACAGTGAGTGCAACTCTTGAGATCATTTGAGTGAAGAATCAGATGTAGCAGAACATGTCTTAATTAAAACAGTCAGTGCGAGGAGATTTCAACTGATTGAAATCAGAGATGTTTAGTTTTGAAAGTTAAACACTAAATAAACTTTAGAAAGAAGAACATTTATTCATACAATCACTTAAAAATCAGATTTTTGGCATGGTAATACATGTATTTATGGATGTTTTGCTAAATGTGCATCCTGTGCGTTTTGAACATTTTTTGTTTGATTAAAAAAGTGAGAAAAAATAAAGGATAGACGTATTCCATGGTTTAAAAGCCCACAAAACTGCAGTTAATTTAAGTTAAAGCAGAACTATACTCACCTTCACTCCAGCAATGCAAAATCCGACAGCTCCTTTCATCGGCGCCGTTATCTTTTACCGACTTCCGGCTTCATTGGCCAAGCCAGGATGATGTAACTAATGCGCACAGGAGATCATTCATCCCCACACCTGGTATATGCATGTGCAGCTCAGAGTACCGAATGTCTCTTCTGCAATAAGAAAATCTCCCTGCTCGCCAATTTTACTTTTTTACCTAAAGTTCTGTTTTAAAGTCTATTTGCAGGGGGGAAAAAAACTGGCAGTAAGGCTACCCCCCTGCACTGCAAGGGTTAACTGTTCATCTACATGTGGGGGTATTGTTTAAAGGACTTTAACTTACCTGATCCCCGCTCCTGCGGATTCCAAGAGCAGTGCCCACAGCCTTTCCCCCTACACTCCGTGGTGGTCAGAGGACCACTGATGTCATCACGGACCCATATCCCTTCATTATATGTGAGGACACCAAGGGACAATCCATAAGCTGGAGAGTAGGGGGGAAAGGGGAGCGCTGACTGGGGAGCGGAGATCAGCGAAGTAAAAGTCCTTTACACAGGTCCCCTAGATATAAATAAACAGTTAACTCTTGCAGTGCGGGGATAGCTCACTACAAGGGGAGCTTTTTTTTGTTCAACCGCATATTGGTTTTAGGTTCAGGTCACAAAAATGTTTTTTTTGTTAAAATGACACTAAGCTGTGAACTGGTCGTGTTGAAAGAAATTGGATTTCTACCTAATATGCATTAACAGTAGAACGTTTGCAATGTTATGAGAGTTAATGAGAGATGTTTTGAATAGGCCCCATTCACACCTGAGCATTTTGTAGCTTGAATGCCTAAGCTCTGCAATGCTCAACAGGAGAAATCTCATTGTTTTCAATGGTCCCGGTTCACACCTGAGCGTCCTCTCGCTTGTAAAATGTGCAAATGCTTTTTTTGCCTAGTAACTAGCTTTGCATTGGCTGCAAATAAATTAAAATGCTCAAGCCTAAAAATGCTTTCAAAATGCTTGTACAAATGTTCAAAAAAACCACCCCAAGACATTCAGCTCCAGTGGGAAGGTGACCTTAGCAAAAGCAATGGGTAATGTTTTAGGAAAAGGTTCCCATTTATGAGAGTGTAAGATGAGTTTCTTAAATATAAATAAAAAATAACTATAAATAAAAATGCAAGGTTAATATGGAGCAAACTAGTCTGCCTTTAAGAGCGCCATGTTGAGATACACAGATATAGCATTCACATAGAAACCAGCTGTTTGAGGGAGGATGATAGATAAGTCGGGGCATGTTAGGTCAGGCCACTCTCATACTGGTGCTATATTGTCAGTCTTCTGTCTGCTTGTTCCCTGTGTTCTGAGGCCTCCATGCACCTATTGTATTTCTACTGTATCCTTGTGTGGGATGTGTAAAGCACCGTGCACCAAACTGCTAATAATAAACAGGATTTCAGACTTGACCAGCAGCCAGCAGGGGTCTGCTGTGATCCTGTCTGTGTCATTAATCACAGGCTGGCTGTGTAGGATGGACACCTGCCTGTCTAAGCCTCTGTCTCCCGCTGAGAGCTTTGATGTTCTCTGTGAGAGAGTGAGGCCTGTTCTGATGTGTCTCTTGCCTAGTCCTTTGTGGAGGCCGAGAGGGAGGGAAAACAGCCCTCCTTCTCTCAAATAAATTGTTTCTTCGAGTTCATGCAAGGGGCAGAGGTCAGGCTGCTGCTTTTGGAAAGAGACAGTGGGATTTATCAGAGCCGTTCATGGCTGGGAGCAATGGTCCATAGACCTGTTTATGGAACTGCGATGTATAAACCTGAATTTACACATATCATGGGGAAAAAAATCACAATACTGCTTTTATATACAAGTGACGTCTTAATAATCACTCATATTTTGAGTCTTCCCCTTGTACTGTGCATTATACACATAGAGCAGTAGAGGTGTACACAACTTTGTCATCTTGGATAGTGATGAGCCTAGGTCTGCTGAGAACCCATTAGATCAGACACCAGCACTCCAAAATCGACGATCAATATACTTTTATTGACGTATGTAAACTGTATCACATAATCGCGATTATGTGATACTATGCACATGCATTGATAAAGACAAATTGAACAATGATTTTTTGGATTGTAAGCCCTCAGGGGCAGAGCCCTCCTTACCATCTTGTCTTGAATTGTATTGTGATTGAAATGTCTTCCTTATATTGTAAAGCGCTGCGCAAACTGTTGGCGCTATATAAATCCTGTATAATAATAATCATAATAATGATTTTGGAGTACTGATGTCTTATCTACTTCGTATATGTGACGGCGCCATTGGTTTGTCACTGCAGCACCCACCAATCTTCACGGACTATATGTTCAAGTGTGCGATGGGTCATGGCCATTGCTGAAAACCTAGTTCGCCTGAGTTCACCCAAGCCCACTCAAAACTGTGAATGCCTTTCTCCCCTCCCAGCCCAATTAGTTGTGGAAGGTGCATTCCCTCCAGGTTTATGTCACAAAGGGATGGGAAACCCTACAGCCGCAACTGCCGCCACTGATATGGCCGGGATGGGGGTATCGGTCACAGTCCTTAGTGGGCTTGGGGGAACTCCGGTGAACTGGGTTTGTACCAAACCCAACCTCATCAGTAGTCTGGATATGCACACCTTGGTTCATATCTGAGTGGTTTGAAACTGAGTGGTTTGACCCTCTACGTGAGGTTTCCCACTGCATTCTACGGTGGCAGGTCACACATGATTGCTATGCTGCTTGTCACAGCAAAGAAATTCAGGAGCTTTTTTGGGGCTTGATTGTAACTTTGTTTCTCCCATTGCCTTCAATAGGAGCACTTGAAAACACGCAATACAAGCATTTCAGTGCGTTTAGCATGTTTGTTAACCTAACAGCCAGTCTTCTCCTTCTAGAAACCCTTGAGCTTGTAACAAAATGGAGGAAGCAGGACTTTTCTTCCTGGATGTTGAACAGTCTTGTGAAGTCAAGAACCATTCCATATGACCTGTAGCTGCTGCCATAAAAGATATCTTAATGGACATGGCTCAAGATAGCTCTGAAAGCACAGCAACAAACCCCACAGAAAAACAAAAAGCAGTAAAGCAGATAACGTGAAGATGACAACTATTGATGTCACAAAAAAAATCCTTTTCTAGTGGGTTACACAAATCGCTTGAGTTTGAAAGCACTTGCAAATGCATGAAAAACATTCCATAAACACACGTAAAATGTGCATAAACATTGCAGAAACACTGGAAGAAGTAACGCTTGCTTGAAGCAATAAGTAGGAGCTGGGAGCAAACCCAGTTTGTCTGAGTTTGAACAAGCCCGCTCAAAACTGTGACTGACATGCCTGCCTGCCAGCCCAATCACTTGGGAAGAGGAATCCCCCCACGGCAAGTCATTGGGCTGGGAGGGAGCTGTCGGTCACGGTTTTGAGTAAATGAACTCAAAACCGCAAACTAGGCAAACTAGGTTCGCACAAAGCCAAAGCTCATCACTAGCAAGGAGCAACCACCCTTAATATGTGTTTATATTGTCTTAAAAATGCATGTATGTCCCTACCAGTGTGAATGAGACCTTTAGGTGTGTTCACACCATGTCCGTTGATCGGCATTTCTCTGCATACCACTGCACACGTATGGCTTGAACAGGGCACACAGAAACCAGGCCCAGGCTCATCTCTATAATAGAGCTTCAGAATTATTTTTTTTAGCCCTCTTGAAACAGAAAATACAATGGGGGGATCTATCAAAACTGGGGCAGACAAAATCCGGAGCAAATTTGCACTGCAGTCAATCAGCACCTCTCTCTCTCATTTTTAAATCTTATCTGAGCAAACTGTAGAGAGACGCTGATTGGTTTCCATGGGCAACTGCTCCAGATTATATTTGCTCCAGTTTTGATAAATCCCCCCCAATATGTTTTTGTTATAGGTCCAAATGCAGGTAAATAAAGGGAGTGTTGTTTAGGTGTTCAGTAGAGACATAGTTCACATACTGTATGTTAAACTTGCTTTGTGTCTTCTGAAATAGACCTGTCAGGAGCTGCTTATATCACATGTATCCTGTGCTGCACAAAGTTCTCTTCTTGCCAAAGGGAAACAATAAGGAATGTTAAATTGTTTTACTTGTCAGCAGCATAATGCATTACAGTCATTAATAAAAATACTTCACTTACACATGCAGAAATTACAGCATGGCGGTCTGCTTTGATGTATACATTCTCGTCATATTTTCCAGCAGGAATCAAAACTGACAGTTTTTACATGACTGACATGCAGGTATTGTAAACCGCAGGACAGTATTTAATGTTTTCCGGCAGGTTATAGGATTGTTCAGAACTTCTCAATATAAAGAAATAAGGCTGGTCTATTCTAAGCTGTAATTTGTCTGAGATTCTGAGATTTGGCCAGATTTTTGGTTGAAACCATTGAAAAATGAGCTCAGGAAGTGCTGGCTGGCAAAGGAAGAGAGAAAGTTCTAAAATTTTCTCTCAAAGGCCCCCTGCCACTTCAACTGTATATCCTAGTGAGACTGATTTAATCTATGCCATCTGCTGGTGAATCCTGGTATCACGGCACATCTGTGCTGATTTATTGGTGACCCATTGTCACCATTATCAATGGTTGGCCGAATCATAATAGAGTAAATTATTATACCATGTACATAATAGAGTAAAGATTTGTACTGTGTTAGACATTGATTAATGCAGAGTTTGGAGTTTAGTTGATACCCTTTATTGTGCTAAATATACAGTCTTTCAGGACCTTCCTTAAGGTGGCCACCCGCAGCTCAAATGTCAGCCGAGTCCTGCTGAATTGACCAAAATTCAAACTGAGAGTGACCCTGCTGCCACCACCCAGTTCAAGAAAAGTTGAGTTTTCAATCAACTTTTCTGGAAGAAGCTGTGTGGAAAATTATTGGCTAAACAGTGCCTGCATCCTATCAAATGCAGGCACTGTTCATGTTGAATACAATAGCCAAAACGGGGATTCAATTCAATTGTATAATGCCTGATTCAGGGATCTAAAGCTTGCCATACACCTATGTATAGGTGTATGGCCATACACCTATGGTCGTACACCTAAAATACCTGAACAATGCCTGCATCAAATCAGATTGTTCAGGTATTTTGAAAGCCGGCGGGACCAACTAGCAAGATACTGAAGCTTGGCCCAGTGGGAGATTCCTCCATACACACAGTTTAGCGTAGATGGAGGAATCTGTTGCACTTTTTCCATCTGATCATAGAAAATCTGCAGAAAATCTATAGGTATATGGCCGCTTTAGAAAGGCTCCTTCCTCAAGAATTATAGGAAAGTCATCAAGGAATGTGTAGTCTGCCAGAGTTAGCTTTAGGCACACAATCTTCGGGGCATGGAGCGATTAACTGAAACTTCTCATTTACTAACAGAGTCTGAAAACATGAGACAAGCCCATCCTATTCACAGACAGACAAGTAGCTCCAATATACCAGACAAGAGACTTAACCATATAGAGGGTTCCATTATGGTGCAGAATGTAGAGGGATTTGGCAGTTGATTTGTAGAGATTAGTGTGTGTAGTGCACACTTTGAACCAGTAATCAGGGAAAGTATTATGTATTTCTGTAGGTGTCAGGAGACTTGCTGCTCGGCTATCATGCAGACACAATCTGACTGCTCTGAAAAGTGTATGGGCATCCCAATGGCCCATTCACATCAGAGCATAGATGTAAATGCATGTGATAGTACATAGCTCCTAACTATCTTTCATCACCGCTCCGCAATCCTGACAGCAGGCAGCGATGTGCGGGCCACATTACAAGGTCCGGCGGGCCGGATTCGGCCAGCGGGCCTTGTGTTTGCCACCCCTGATTTAGATGGACTGTTCCTAATCCCATATCTCTATTTGTTTCTCAGTTGTCCCTCATTTTAGTCTGATGAATAGACCATTAAAAAATGGACTTTAACTACCAAAAGTGTTATACGGCACAAAACCTTTCCTCCATCCTCTAAGTTATTGTATTTGATGTTTTAAAAAGGCAATTTAAATGAAAAGTAGTGGTGAAAAAGCAGTTGTGGGTTTAACCAATCATAGTATGCATATTAATTCTTCATGGCCCAGGTAGCCAGTGGAACCCTGGTTTGCAGTACAAACAATGAGTGAGGGTAGTGATAGTGTATGGACAGCTGGTCTTGTTGCAATAACTATTTGTTTCTTTAAACAGTACCTACTTGTCCTCTGTCTGCGTTGCTAGTTATGGAAGCAGCAATGCCGGAGGTTTTAAACACTGTGCAGGCCACACAGTGAAAGGTGACAATTTGGAGTGCAGCCTGGGCATAGTTACTAGTAGGGATGCACCGATACTAGTATTGGTATCGGTGCAGCTACTGAGTATTTGGGCGAGTACTTGTACCTGATGCCTAGCCCGATACCGGAACTTCTTGTATCAGGAAGCTGTGCGGCGAGTTATTACATGCTGCCCTGCTTCTTGATTGGCCAGGAAGCTGGCTCTCATCACCTTGTGATGAGGGAGCACGGAGACGGCTTCCCGGCTAATCAGAAAGCCGGGCAGAAAGTAACGCTGCCCGGCTTCTATTCAGACTTCTAGTATCTGTATTTGGTATCGGTGAGTACCATTAAAAAATATTTGCACAATTTTCTAATAGTTGGTTTTTGACCACAGTGACCAAAAAAAATTACCCTGAAAATGTGTTACCCTGAATTTCAGGTCATTTGGGTCAATGGGAGCCATGCCGTGTATGTGCCGGAGAAGGGAAACTTCTACTGGGTATTCAGCACTCAACGTTTTTGTACACTTTCCTTCATCATAGTAACCATGTCCAACATGTATAAACCAGAGAAAAACCAGGCGGGATTCTGGAGAAGTGCAGCTAAATGCAACATTTTTTTCATAATTTGAAAATGATTATATCACAAAAGATTTTGTAACCTTTCCTAATGCATTCTCTTCTAATATCTGTCAGTCCTGGACTATTTGGAGATGCCCTCAGACATATGATTGCTTACAGATCCGTCTGGATGATCATCTCCTGTCTATAGGTACCTGAAAGGGAACCAGTGTGACTGAAACATAGCAAAGGGGCAGAATCCATATATCAGACACCTCCAGTTACCTGCAAATTACTTTGGATGTTCTTAAGAATGACTGGGTACCTCAGCAACATCAGTAGCTCTGTTATGAAGGCAGCAACCAGCTTGCGCTTTTCTGTTGGTTAGTGAGGCTGCTTATCAAAGTGTTGGGCCAATACTGCAAGAGGCAGGAGGGAGAAGAACTGAGGCAACTACCTTGAAAACTGGTTGCTATTTCCATTATAAAGACCAGGGAATTCAGGGTTCTCCTAACATTCTGTAGGAGATTGAAAACAATGTGTGGGCACTTGGATGTGCCTGCTGCTTGGAGTAAGTGCCACTTTTTCTATGTATTTGGGGCAAACAGGTTCACTCTAAGTCCCCCTTCACACTGTTGCGGTGAGGTAGCACGTGGTAAACCTTGCTTTTTACTGCACACTGCCACAATGCATGGTGACACACAAATTGTGTTGTGTTGTCATTGAGTTTAAATGGCACCCCAATGCGCTATTACAGTAGTGGCTAATGCACCAGTACTGCAGTTCACCACAATGAACATGCTGTGCGTTGTTGGTACCCTGCATTAAAGAAATCACATCAAAATGTTTGTGCGTTAAGGTGGACTGCCAGCCCTTCAAATGAATGGAAACCCTTAACGCAGCACATGGTAAGGCAGGAGCAATAACACAATAGTGTGTCTTAGTATTTGTTTCTCTTTTACAAAAACAGTTGTTGTAATCCCGACACTGTGCTGGAGATGAATGGGGACCAAATTAGGTGGGCCATTAGTTAATAACTTTTGTTTCACCTGCATATTTGCATACAGATCTGCATAATCCACAGTGTCATGTAATGGGGGTCCATGCAAAGGTAATTCATGAACTGCACAACACCCTACAACCTGGACAAACCACAGTTCTTCTTTAAAGAAAAGAGCCACATTGAAAGCACAGGGATGCGTTCTCTAAACATTACTGGAAAGTTAGATTGTAATTTTTTTAAGAAACTGATATCCAGTGAGCTCAAAAAAGGAAAAATTACCTACCAAGACTAATGGTCAGGCAATATAGGGTGGAAAAGAGGAGAGGAATTTCCCAGATGGGACTATGCTCTCAGCAAATTGCTCTGTCCATACTGCTCCGCTCCCTGTGAGAGGGTGGAAAAGAAAGCTATTGATCCAAGGTGATGGATGGTGTCAGTTACTGCCCATAGAACAATGCTAAGCAATATATTATTTGATGGAGTAGTGTCATTCCAGCATCAACTGTTGGCAGACAGTCATGGAGTAAGAAGGATGGCCAGAAGTAATCAATGCTCGATCATAAAGCTCGTGATGAAGCTCCATTTATTTCCAGCTCAAAATGTTCTTGTGACAGGGGGAGAGTGAAGGATGGTGCTACAGGAGCTCAGCAATTCCCTGCAAGCTCATAAAAGCAGCCAATCCCTCTTGCTGTGTCCAAAAAAAAAAGATACACACTGCTTTATTTTTTCAAATTAAGTACTCCATTATCATTGTAATTTATTAATGAGGCCAACATTAACTGCATCAGCGTGGAATGGAGTCATGGGCGCCGGGGACAATTGTCGCTCATACGGATTCCAAAAAACACGGAATAGGCTGAATCTTTGATATATAGCTATGGTAGAATATTCCAGTTAAAGGTACATTATTATTATTATTATTATACAGGATTTATATAGCGCCAATAGTTTGCACAGCACTTTACAATATAAGGAAGACATTACAGTCACAATACAATTCAAGACAAGATGGTAAGGAGGGCTCTGCCCCTGAGGGCTTACAATCCAAAAAATCATTGTTCAATTTGTCTTTATCAATGCATGTGCATAGTATCACATAATCGCGATTATGTGATACAGTTTACATACGTCAATAAAAGTATATTGATCGTCGATTTTGGAGTGCTGGTGTCTGATCTAATGGGTTCTCAGCAGACCTAGGCTCATCACTATCCAAGACTACAAAGTTGTGTACACCTCTACTGCTCTATGTGTATAATGGGCTGTATAAAGGGCTTACAATCCAACATACATAATATGAGAGCTCATTTTCCTATTTTGATTTTTGAAAGGGAAGTATATTTCTCTGCAGATTTTTAATATAAATATATGTATATATATATATAAATGTCATTATCTTGAGGTAACTAATGTCATCATTTATTGTTGATGTTGTAAAATCTTTTTTTACAGTTTGCAAATATGTTACCCAAAAATGGGTACAGCTGTATTTATTTATTATATATGCAGGATCTCCTTCCTACTTAGCAGTGCTGAAGCATGACTATGCTCCACTGCTTCCACCTCTCAGTGCAACCCTATGAGCAATAGACCCTATAAATGAGTCCACATACATGGCTAGATGTCTCTTATTCAGCACATGGGCTTCTTTTGCAGGGAAAGCTATTTTGACCATTTTATTTTTCTGGCAGGGTTGCTCTAAAGCTGACCATACACTGCTTGAATTTCAGCCTGTCTATTTGGCTGAAATTTGAGCTGTGGGTAGCCCTGTTGCAACCCCCCATTTATATTTTAATTGATTCTTGTTGAAGGAGCCAGGCCTAGATTTTTTCACTGAACATTGACTGCATCCAATGAGTTGCAGCCACTGTTTGGGTATTCAGACTGCATTCCTGTCACTAGGTGGATGTTTGGCTCCATCTAGCATTAGGAATGCCATAGGAACAGGCTTCTGGAAGTTTTGTTAGTCAACCCCTAAGTGTGCTGTCTGTTTGTTTTCTTTTCACAGCATCACAGTAGACCAGGCATGCTCCTATTGGCATTAAAGGTGAAGGTGCGGGATTTGTGTCAAGAAATAAAAATCTTATAGGGGTTCTATTCTAGCCTTCCCCTAATCTACTAAAGACAATATTTTTTTAATGTCTCTGTTGTTGTAGGAGAGTTCCGCTCACATCCTGTCTGGTAAAATGTTGCCAGCAGGACAGGAAGTGAGAAAAAATCTCTCTGGCGGAGCCGACAATGGTTCTAACCCTTCCTCACTCTATCCAGAAACTTAAAACCAAAAGCTTTGGCTTGGAGTACATTTTGAGTCTATCGGGTAGATGAAACTTGTGTCCGACTCCAGAAAACATGTTTATTCACTTACATGGCTGCCAGCAAATGGTGTCTCTCTATAAGTTTCTATCACAAGTATTGTAAGAGCCTCTGTGGCCACAGCAGTGGCACAATGAGATCTGATTAGACCAGCTTCTCAGGAGCACACAACACCATTTCACAGCCAAACTGGTTTGACAGCTGAGAAGCATAAATGCTACATACAGATTGCCACTCTGAGGTCAGATTCACACCATTTTCTGGACCAGATGCATTTTGGGTCCGGAAACAATCTTGTCTGGTCTGGAGATGATCTGCATGTGGTGTGAATGGGCCCTGGAACTGTTTGTGTTTAAAGGGGTAAGGCCAAGGCTTGTGCCGGTCATAGATGAAACGTGAGCACCCAACTACGTAACAGTTTGATAGCCCATTCTCACTATTAGTTGCAGACAGGTATTCAACTACCTAAAGCCCATGTCGGGCACAACTCAGAAACCAATTGCTGGCGTGGTAAAAACACTACCAAAAGACACTGGAGGAAGGGTGGTACCTTGGCCTTCACCCGTTTAAGTGATTTTCAAAGTACTCTTGTATCACTTGTCCCTCCCTTTTAGACTGTAAGCCCTCAGCGGCAGGGCCCTCCTTACCATCTTGTCTTGATTTGTATTGTAATTATAATGTCTTCCTTATATTGTAAAGCGCTGCACAAATTGTTGGCGCTATATAAATCCTGTATAATAATAATAATAATGCAATTTATTATTATTATATATTATTTAGTATTATAATTACCATTTTTATTATTATTTAATAATAATAATAATATTCCCCTCATGCTGGCCGAACCAGAAGGCTTACTTTTTTTCTGCTCATGCAGAAATGTTGTTTGAGTGTATAAGCATCTCTAAACTTAAGCCGCATCCTGTCCTAGGGTAACTAAGCCAACTTGTTGTACTGTATCTATGGAGGAAATGTGTTAGGACTACAGAAAAAACACCACTTCTCCTCATCTTTTTGGCAGAGGTGTAGTCCACAGAAAATAACTGGGCAGTGCTAATAACCATGCTTCAGATTTCAGTGCAGTAGAGTTCAGAGGAACATGTGCATAAATTGGAAAGGTGTACTCAATATTATTTTGAGTGGCTGTACGGATAAGTGCGGGGCCGCTTTAAACAGAAAATACAATGCATTTCAATGTGCATTGTTTAAACCATTATGGGGACCGCGCGGCACTAAACCGAGCGGCCCCCGAAATAGTACAAGCGCGGTAATCCGGCGGATTCCACATTTTCGCAGCTATTTAATATCTGCAAACAAACGACACCCGTGCGGATTTAAAAATATTTGCGTTTTCGGGAACCGCAAACGCTATATGTGAATGCAGCCTAAAGATAAACTCAAGGTGTTTTTTAAATATATATATGCAAGCAGTGTATGTACCTGAATTTTACCTTTTATCAGCAGCTATATATTGACCTGGTATATTGCAGCTCCTGTACAGCAGGGCTGGAGCGTGAGACAAAGAAGCAGTGCAATAAGCCAACCATACGGTGACAAGAAGCATGCTGATAGGAGGAGAAGGCAGAGTAGCTGAGAGATAGCTTCATCACTTTACTGCTTCTCCTTTCGCTATCCAGTCACAGGTCGGGCGGGTCAATGGCATCCGGGCTCCGATGAAGCTGGTTGAATGATGTTATTATATTTTATCTAGTTGGAAACAAAACAAACAAACAAAAAAATTATTGGATAGCAGATACTTTGAATATTGCAGTATTTTATCTTTTAATGGACTATTAGTTGTTATCTTGCTATTTTTGGCTGCATTTCTGCTGGTCCCTCAGTGACTTGAAAACCCTTTATTTTTGGAGGGTTTCAGCACCTGTATAAGAGCATCCCCCATCTACAGATGTTCCAGGGCTTCTCTCACATACTTGGCTACGCTCACCACAGGTAAAGGGAGCTGGCAATGGAACAAGCTGGCAGATCATAAGAGCAAACTGTTTGATCATTCAAAAATTACATGTAAATGATCTCAATAATAAGAGTCTATAAATTTAGTGGTAGAAGAAAGTTGGCATTATTTATAATAGTTTGGGCTTGGTTTCTTGTGCTGACTCTTCTATCAATCATCATTATGTAAATATATTAGCAAC
The DNA here is from genome assembly GCF_000935625.1 of Nanorana parkeri. Lineage (NCBI taxonomy): Eukaryota > Metazoa > Chordata > Amphibia > Anura > Dicroglossidae > Nanorana > Nanorana parkeri. The sequence goes on along the minus strand of NW_017306761.1, from coordinate 791,700 downwards.
ATGTTGTTGTTTTTTAGGTGTTGCTTCCTCTTCCCGCATTGGAATGATTGACACTGTGGTTATCATAATGTTTATTCTATATTTAATTATCCAGCTAAATAGAGAATCATTATTATGCCGACTGGCTTATCACTTTTCCTCCACTCGGAACACAATACATTTTGAGGGATTTCTCTCATTTTCGTCTAAAAACCTTGCTAATAATATAGGAATCTTAGCCAAAATACACACAGCCCTTGTTCGGGGTCGTTTTTTTCTCAATTATTGAGTTTCCTAGTTTAAGATGGATTTTTGTCACGCTAATGTGGTAACGTTTTGGCCAGAACATGTAAATTACGCTCATTCAGGCCGCTGGCAGCTATATCCTTTGTTGGGATGGAGAGGGTTAATCATTTCATAATCTCATTCAGCCTGTTATACCGTATGTAGGAGATTTATCTTCTGGATAAAAACCAATAATCGCCCAAAGTTGAGTTTAGCACGTCTCAAAGCAAGTTAAGTTCTTATGGGATAATCTCCCTGTTACTTTGTGATTTCCAGATGCGTGAAATAAGAAGCAAATATAATTCTGGGGGATTTTTTCGCTGCCTTGCTTGTTCCAGCATAAACCGACTTGCAAGTGGTAAAAATATTCTGCAGAAATACTTGGAAATATATACTGTAGGAGCAAACCTGACACTTGGAGCATAAAGCTTAGCACAGGATAGGTGTTTGAAGGGTCTGTCCATAGAATACTTTGGAATACTAAAATACTAATTGGTGGACTTTATGGGTCAGTCATTGGTTTCTTATGACTTTTGGAAACTCTAATCCTACGTTTTACTTGCTAGTTGAAGTTGAAGCTGCAGTCTTCAACTTCTTCTTGTAAAATAAAAATCCAACAAGATCCCGCCCCTATGGCCATGAGGGTGGGTGGAGCTGGGAACCCAAATCTGGCAAATTAGTCTTGGATGCACTGACCTTTTAACCATATAACCAAGCAAATACTTTGACATATAAAACTCTGCCCCCTCGTCCATTAGTGCATTGTCCTGTCCCATCCAATCACATACTTTTCTATGCCAAAATGTTTTACCCGGAAAACGCTGGTGTTGCCTATAGTGATCAATAGGTTTTATGTCTTTCCAGCTCGAGGAAGGAGCATGTTATCATGGTTCTAATTTATACAATGGGACCAGCTCTTTTGACCTGCACCCCAGTTCCTGCTGGCTACCACAAATCCAATTTGTTGGTATTGACAAATTGGATTTGTCAATACCAACAACATACCAACTACAAGTTTGGAATTTTATAGAGACCAATGGGGACCTGATCTGATGCAGTTCTCTTCCTCAGCACATTTCTCAACCTTTTCTCAGCAACAGCACCCTTTAAAAGTGTGCAAACACTTGAGACACCCTAGTTTACCCCCTTGTATGAATTTTAAGGGGCGGGGGCACACTAAAACATACAAAAAAGTGGAATCCTCCCTTACATTAGGAGCCCCTTCAAATAGGAGGCCCCCTTTCACATTTCTGCTCCCTCTACATCAGAAGTCCCCCTTCACATCAGGAGTCCTCTTTATTCACATGAGAGTCCCCCTTGTTCACATCAGAGTCCCATTTTTCCACACCAAAGGCTCGAAGCTGTGTGAAATTTCTAGGCACCCCTGAGGAAGCCAGAAGGGAGACCCAGGTTGAGAAAGGCTGCTCTAGCTGTCTGTCTGCTACTCCTGTGCATATTACACAAAATACAGTTGCCTTTGCTCTATACATGGCCCATCGTATGCAGCTTGTGCAGTTTTTGATGCACAAAACCAATACTTAACTTAATTTAGAAACACTGGCACCAGCTGTACACACATATGTAGCCGCTGCATATGCTGCCATTGACAGAATTAACAAATTAACTAAATATTTTTCTAATTGATTTATTGCAGCCGTTGACATCCCAAAATGGTTTTAATTTTCTCCATAGACGTCAGCGGTTTAATAATTTTTGTGACATTTGGGAACTCCAGAGGTGAGATATTGCAAAACAGCTCATTCCTCAGCTGCAATGAGTTTAATTGCCTCTTGTTTCATTGCCGTTATTGCATTTATTGTAAAATAAATTAAGAATCAGTCTGTGAAGCCACTTTATATTAGCTATGGCACATGGGCAGAACTAGGGACTCAACTATACAGATCTTGAGATGTAGAGTTCCTGAGAAGTGGCGGACCCAAAGAACAAAGGGCCCTGGTGTAAGATTTTTAATTTGAATACTTTTATATAGCTCTGATATATACCGTAGTGCTGTACAGAGAACACTGAGCAAGCCACATCAGTCTCTGTACAGAGCAGCTTACATGCTAATGTCCTCCCACAGTCACACACTATTATTATATATTTATATAGCTCTGACATATACCACAGTGCTTTACAAAGAACACTGAGCCAGTCACATCAGTCTCTGCACCAGAGGAGCTTACACTCTAATGTCTCCCTGCAGTCACATACTATTATTATTATAATACATTGCTGTAGCTCTGCAGTGCAGTACAGAGAACACTGAACCAGTCACAACAGTCTCTGCACCAGAGAAGCTTAGACTGACTGATTGGTGTGGTAGATCATGGTGTATGGAGTAGGTGCAGAGGGCAATTGACTTGTTGGGAGTGATCAGCGCTGGGTGGATCTGTGTACAGGAGGAGGAGAGGAGGAAGAGCAGGAGGAGGAGGGAGATTATGGGCTAGCAGAAAGGCTCATTCTTCCTCCAAAGGCGCCCCCCAGCCTTGAGCGCTGGTGCAGCCACACCGGGTGCACCGGTGGTAGGTCCGCTCCTGCTTCTTCCTCTTCCACCGGGTCAAATTCAGGTACTTTCACTGCTTTCATGTAAAAATACATTTATTATATATTAATCATTACAGTGCTGTATTACTTTGTATCTTGTATAGAGTTCGCTTAAGAATAATGCTGATGTTGTAGCAATTATAAGTGTTTTCCTATCATGTGCATTAAAAAAATGGGAAAACTTACATCTTTAAATTAAGCTCTATAATAATGTATAGGACTCTAATCAGAAACACAAAGCAGCATTTCTAGTAATTATTGTCTATACAGATCTAAATGTAAGACCTGTTTGAGACAAAGTTTTGGTGCAAGAACAGAGGGATTTAATTCCAAGAGACAAATAGGAGCTGTGGGCACTGTTCTAATGGCTGGAGAGTTTTACTATACCAGTGACAGGTTCACTTTAATTAATATTTTTAATTAGCTTTACAACATCTTAATTCAGACGCTTGTCATTTCAGTGCCTCCTAGCAATTACATCTATTTCTCCCAGTGTCCTTGTTTCTCAACATACTTGATAAATCAAGTCTTGGCATCTCTTGATAACAAGGCCTTGGTGTCATTGTGCAATTGTCACTCATTATGTAAGTACAAGGCATCATATAGAGAGACTGCAGCTTAATATAGCATTGTACATAACACTTAATTAGATTTGGCTAGTTTGCACACACTAATGCTTTGTGTCAAAATTCTGTTGGCAATTTACTGGTGTCTGACTTGCTCGAACATTTTTTTTTATTGCTGTAGTTTAATATGTAAAAAAAGTTCTATGATAAGGTAGAAATGATGAAGACACCAACACTAATTAATGGAGTACTGAATTTCTTTATAAGCAAAGACATTAACTTCATCCTTCATTAAAAGTCATTTGTGCCGTTGTTTTTATTTAGATGCTAGCTGGCCTTACACGGGGTGAATTTTGAGCCATGGGTGGTCCTGCTGGCACAAGTCTGCTTGACAAAAGTAGATTTTTTTCAATCAACTTTCGTGGAGGTAGCTGCTTTGAAAATTATGGGCCAGGGCACCCAACGTTTGATGTGATGTATTATTATTATTATTATTATACAGGATTTATATAGTGCCAATAGTTTGCACAGCGCTTTACAATATAAGGAAGACATTACAGTCACAATACAATTTAAGACAAGATGGTAAGGAGGGCCCTGCTCATGAGGGCTTACAATCTAAAAGGGAGGGGCAAGTGATACATGAGGAGGTAGCTGCATGGGGATGATTGTTTGAGAAAGTGATTGTTTAGTGGTTAGGTTGAGGTGGGATAGGCTTCCCTGAAGAGATGAGTCTTAAGGGATCGCCTAAAGGCAGTCAGTGTGGGAGATAGACGGACAGGTTGGGGTAGAGTTTTCCATAGGATGGGAGACACTCTAGTGCAGTCCTGGAGGCAAGCATGGGAGGAGTTGATGACGGAGCTGGAAAGCAGGAGGTCTTGTGAAGAGCGGAGGGGACGGTTAGGGTAATACTTTGAGACCAGGTTGGAGATATAGCGTCGAGATTATTGATACCTATGTAGCCCCAATCGCCTTCTGCATGGAGCTGTACGTGCCGGCCGATTCCCCTTACAAAATATGTCCCCGGAAATATAAAATAAAACATTTTTTTTATTTTAATACTCACCTGATCCCTGGATCCACCGACAAGCCCAGCCTTCCGTCTCCCCCTCTGTCAGAAGCTGCATACGGTGCGTGCTGGTTACTACCTAAACCAGCGCGCTGTGTGCAGCTTCTGAGAAGATACACTATTAGCATGGCGAGGAAGCCGGCTGCGCATTTTGCATCACTCCCGCAACGCTAATAGCATATCTTCTCAGAAGCTGCACACAGCTTCTGAGCGGTTTAATTAGTAACCAGCACGCTCTGTATGCAGCTTCTGACAGTGGGGGAGACGTGAGGCTGGGCTTGTCGGGG
>NW_017306761.1:785974-786690 GCF_000935625.1 Nanorana parkeri | reverse complement strand
CCTGTCCTTCTCTATGGGAGTATGCGGCCGTACACCCCCCTACGCTCACCCACCCTGCACGTTCGTATGGGTGCATGTTTCCTGGCTCGGACGCAGACAGGATCTATCCTGTCAGCATACGGGTACGCTCACCCGCACCGACGTGCTGGACGGGTGAGCGCAGGGCGGCGTACGGCCGCGTGGTCCCATAGAGAAGAATGGGGGCTGCGTACTAATAACACGCAGCACCTGTCCTTCCCAGGAGCTGCCCGATACGGCCGTGCACGCAGCATGGAGCTGTACGTGCCGGCCGATTCCAGTGTGAATGAGCCCTTAAAAATGTCCCTGGATTTTAAAAAACTGGTCACATTACCCTGGTGGTCAGTGGGGGTTCAGAGGGGCCCTGGTTGGTAGCTAGGGCTCTACCGTGGCCGCACCAGCCAGTTTGCCCGCAGCAGATGCCAGAGAGCCCGTCACTAAACCCCCCGCGCTAAATAAAAGCCCTCGGCCGCACACGCCGGAACATACAGCTGTCCCTCCTCCGTGTCACAGACTTTATTGCAGTTCATTGTACAAAGTTTTTTTTACAATGAACCGCAGTAAAGTCTGTGACACGGAGGAGGGACAGCTGTCACTACACACTGCGGGACGGCAGACCGTGGACGCAAGAGTCGGGACAGGAGCGGCACTAATGCTGGGTGGGGGGGCAATTGCCCCGTTGCCTCCCCCCCCCCCCG